>NW_027248442.1:0-63963 GCF_031021105.1 Erythrolamprus reginae | reverse complement strand
GTTGGAGGTGGGAGGGGCCAGCACGAGGCACAGCACCAATGGAATTCTCCCTGCTCGAGCGTCTTCGGTTTCTGGGCGGAGTCCTTTGTGGCTTCACCCGAAGAATATGAGAGAGAGAAGCGGGGGAAATGGGAGGGGGGAGGGAGGGGGATCTTGGCTTCTTATCTGGGCGGAACTCTCCTCCAGTGGGTGAAGTCAAGGGAGAGTCTGCCCGGAGGCCGATGACGCGTCAAAAGGGAGAATTCTCATTGGTCCTCCTTTCTAGATACTTCCAATTCCTAATTTTTATGAAGCTCCATTCTAGGCTCAGCAGCGTTTCCACGATTCCTTGGTACAGAGAGGGAACCGGCGGGGAATCCCATTGCCTAATCCAAAGGGACCCACGGGATCTTGAGACAGGTCCTTTTCTGGGGGGAGGGGGGCTCAGGAGGGGAGGGATGAGGCAGGACGGGGTCATGCAAGGGAGCCCAGAAGGAGGGGACAGGACCAGGTAATTCAGCCGGTTTAGATGAATACAACAGAGTTGAAAGGGACCTTTCAGGTCATCAAGTCCAAACCTCTGTCCAAGCAGGAGACCCTACATCTGCCTTTATCTAGGATCGACCTCCCAACCTCCTGAACCAGGGAGGACCATCTAAATCCCACCACTCCTCCCTTCCCTGTATTTTTCTCTTCCCTCCCTCCTTTCCTCCTCTCCTCCTCCTCCTCCTCTCTCTCTCCTTCTCTCTCCCTCCCCAAGTCATTTAGCCCCAGATCTTTCCAAGGTCTTTCACTCTTTGCTTTTTCTTTTCATTCCACAGACTTTTTTAAAAATAAAAAATAATTTTAATTTAACAGTTTTAAAAACATATAAATACCTATGGATAAAACCATCTTTCAAAAGACACCACATAACATTACATAACACAACACAACAAGATCTAAACAGTAAAAATTAATATTCATTTAGCAATGTTGCATATCAGCATATCTTCTGTGTATCTATAACACTTGTTCATTAACTTATCTATATTCACATAATTCATTAAAATCCAACCCATTACAATTATCTCTATCTCATAATGTCTATATCTATTCATCTTCCACCTTATTTCCTTTGTTATTACTAATTATTTAACTTTGTGTCTTTATTCCAAGCAATTACTGTATACCAATTATTCCACATTTTATAAATTTCTGTTTCCTCTTATCATGAATTTCTATGGCTAATTTGCAGATGTCCAAGCATTTTCATATTCTAATATCTGAATGTCTGACATCATTCATCAATTATAGTGATGTGGGAATTGATGGATTGCTGTATGGGGGTTCCACAGTGATGGAGGCCCCTCCTCATCTTCAGCTGGTGATTCTGGTGATGCAACACCCTGAACGCAGAGGCCAAACCATGCACAGACCCCAAAGATCAACAAGGTCACTTTCCAGGGTCTCCAAAGAACTTTGGTGGGCTCTCAGTGGATGGCAGCACCAGTTCTCTATTTATTTATGTAAAGATCAAATTATATTTTTTTCAAATCTTATCTATATCTTAAATTATTGTATTTTGTTCAATTAAATTTTAGAATTGTATTTTATTCCAACTTCATTTAAAATTGTATTGTATTCCAATTTCATTTTAAATTATATTATATTAAATTCAATTTTAAATTGTTTTATCAAATTTTAATATTTATCGGTTTCTGGAACTTTGCACTTTGATATGGCTCCAAGAGCTAATCAATAAAAACTCTGTTATGTCGAACTATGACAGTATAGAATATTTGTTCGGGGCTGGGTGGGGAAACTGTTGAGAATTTAATATCAAATTCTGGGAGAAAAGGCGGGGTTGCTATCAAAAAGTTCTCAGTCTTTTTTCACATTTTGCAGAGCTCTTTCTTTTGTGCAATTAGTTGGAGATTTTTCTGTTGTGTTCCTGTCAATTACGAAGAAACAGAGAGAAATTGGACTCATTGGGCTTTTTTACTTGAAACTCTTAAATAATATTACATGGAATTTCATGTATTTGTGTGTAGTTGTGCATATAAAAATCCAATTTTGCTGTTTTCTGCTAGGAGGTGTCTGGCTGGCCGGCCGTCTTTCTTTCTTTCTTTCTTTCTTTCTTTCTTCTTTCTTTCTTTGTTTACTTCTTTCTTTCTTTCCTTCCTTTCTTCTTCTCTTTCCTTCCTCTTCCTTCTTTTTTTCTTTCTTTCCTTCCTCCTTCCGTCCTTTCTTTCCTTCCTCCTTCCTTCCTTCCTTCTTTCTTTCCTTCCTCCTTCCTTCCTTCCTTCTTTCTTTCTTCTTTCTTTCTCTTTCCTTCTTTCTTTATTTCCTTCCTTTCTTCTTTCCTTCCTTCCTTCCTTCTTTTTTTCTTTCTTTCCTCCCTCCTTCCTTCCTTTCTTTCTTTCCTTCCTCCTTCCTTCCTTCTTCTTTCCTTCCTCCTTCCTTCCTTCTTTCTTTCTTTCTTTCTTCCTTTCTTTCCTTCTTTCTTTCTTTCCTTCCTTTCTTCTTTCTTTCCTTCCTTCATTCTTTCTTTTTTTCTTCCTTCCTTCCTCCTTTCTTCTTTCCTTCCTTCCTTCCTTCCTTTCCTTCCTCCTTCCTTCCTTTTTTCTTTCTTTCTTTCCTTCCTCCTTCCTTCCTTCCTTCTTTCTTTCTTTCTTTTTAATTGTTTTTATATGCTGTTCACTCCAAATAGGACTCAGAGCGGCTAACAATATTCATAATACAACAACAATAAAAATAGAGCAATAAAATCAGCGATGCAATAAAAACAATAATATCCTACAAAACCATTCCTACTTGCAGTCAATCCTAATTCCAGGCCTGCCAGAAAAGCCAGGATTTAACGGCTTTCTGGAAGACATTCAACTTTCCCACATCCACCTTACAACCATCCACACACAAGGATGGGGAACAAACTGACTTCATGGTGATTTGCAGATTGTGCTGTGTGTACACACTTCTGCCTTCAAACCTCCTAAACTTTACATGGAACAAATGTAAATTAATCCAACTAATTGAGGAAACAATAGAAAACCTAGAGAAAAACCTTAAAAATTCTGAAACACAAACATCAAAATGAGAAAGTCCAACAAACTCCTAGTAGAGCCAACATCTCAGCGGAGCAAAACAGAAGCAACCCCCCAGAGCAGTGATGGCGAACCTTTATTTCCTTGGGTGCCAAAAAAGCATTGCTTGCTTGCGCGAGTGCCCACACTCATAATTCAGTGCCTGGGGAGGGCAAAAACAACTCCCCCCCCCGAGGACCCTCTGGAGGCTGGAAACAGCCTGTTTCCCAACTTCTGGAAGCAAAAACTCCCCTCCCAGAGCTTCTATGTGGGGGGGGGGGGGGGGGGGGGGGGGGGGGGGGGGGGGTGGGGGGGGGGGGGGGGGGGGGGGGGGGGGGGGGGGGGGGGGGGGGGGGGGGGGGGGGGGGGGGGGGGGGGGGGGGGGGGGGGGGGGGGGGGGGGGGGGGGGGGGGGGGGGGGGGGGGGGGGGGGGGGGGGGGGGGGTGGGGGGGGGGGGGGGGGGGGGGGGGGGGGGGGGGGGGGGGGGGGGGGGGGGGGGGGGGGGGGGGGGGGGGGGGGGGGGGGGGGTGGGGGGGGGGGGGGGGGGGGGGGGGGGGGGGGGGGGGGGGGGGGGGGGTGGGGGGGGGGGGGGGGGGTGGGGGGGGGGGGGGGGGGGGGGGGGGGGGGGGGGGGGGGGGGGGGGGGGGGGGGGGGGGGGGGGGGGGGGGGGGGGGGGGTGGGGGGGGGGGGGGGGGGGGGGGGGGGGGGGGGGGGGGGGGGGGGGAGGGGGGGGGGGGGGGGGGGGGGGGGGGGGGGGGGGGGGGGGGGGGGGGGGGAGGGTGGGTGGGGGGGGGGGGGGGGGGGGGGGGGGGGGTGGGGGGGGGGGGGGGGGGGGGGGGGGGGGGGGGGGGGGGGGGGGGGGGGGGGGGGGGGGGGGGGGGGGGTGGGGGGGGGGGGGGGGGGGGGGGGGGGGGGGGGGGGGGGGGGGGGGGGGGTGGGGGGGGGGGGGGGGGGCGGGTGGGGGGGGGGGGGGGGGGGTGTGGGGGGGGGGGGGGGGGGGGGGGGGGGGGGGGGGGGGGGGGGGGGGGGGGGGGGGTGGGGGGGGGGGGGGTGGTGGGGGGGGGGGGGGGGGGGGGGGGGGGGGGGGGGGGGGGGGTGGGGGGGGGGGGGGGGGGGGGGGGGGGGGGGGGGGGGTGGGGGGGGGGGGGGGGGGGGGGGGGGGGGGGGGGGGGGGGGGGGGGGGGGGGGGGGGGGGGGGGGGGTGGGGGGGGGGGGGGGGGGGGGGGGGGGGGGGGGGGGAGGGGGGGGGGGGGTGGGGGGGGGGGGGGGGGGGGGGGGGGGGGGGGGGGGGGGTGGGGGGGGGGGGGGGGGGGGGTGGGGGGTGGGGGGGGTGGGGGGGGGGGGGGGGGGGGGGGGGGTGGGGGGGAGGGGGGGGGGGGGGGGGGGGGGGGGGGGGGGGGGGGGGGGGGGGGGGGTGGGGGGGGGGGGGGGGGGGGGGGGGGGGGGGGTGGGGGGGGGGGGGGGGGGGGGGGGGGGGGGGAGGGAGCAAATCAGCTCGATGTGACCAGAGTAGATATGGCTCCATCTGCCACCTGTGGCACCTGTGCCATAGGTTCGCTATCTCTGCCCCAGAGGATGAAAACGAATGGACACATGTCACACCAAGAAGGAAAAACAAACCAAATACAAAACCACTACCAATACCAACCCACTCCCTCCCAAACCCACTGGCTACAAGCAGCAAATACCTGGGACTCCTCACACAAGAGAACCGACAGATAATTGACAAAGAACCACCAGAAAGAAAGCAGAATAAAACTGCACCACCAGACACTACTGCAACAAGAAAGAAAAAGACCCCACACACTAGTGGTTCTCAAACTTTCTAATGCCGCGACTCCTTAATACAATTCCTCATGTGGTGGACACCCCCAACCATAAGTCTAGTGCCAATTCTCCCAAGAGCTTGAAGCTGATTGGCAGGAAGGTCAGAGGGACACCTCTACTGTAAATGCCTGGTTGGTCGGATTGTAAAAATATGTTCCAAGGCACCAGAATATAATAATAATAATAATAGTAATAATAATAATAGTAATAATAATAATAGTAGTAGTAGTAATAGTAATAATAATAGTAATAGTAATAATAATGATAGTAATAATAATGATAGTAATAATAATGATAGTAATAATAATAATAATAATAATAATAATAATAATAATAATAAATTAGATTTGTATGCCGCCCCTCTCCGAAGACTCCAAAGAAGCTTTAGTTCCTAACACCAGGGGAAATTTGTCTTTTTCCATGGTCTTAGGCGACCCCTGTGAAATGGTCGTTCGACCCCCAAAGGGGTCCCGACCCCTAGGTTGAGAACCACTGCCCCACACCAACCCAATCAAAAGGAAAAGGAGAAAGCTGCTGATGGGTGACTCAATTCTCAGGGGAACTGAACCTGCCATCTGGAGACCGGACAACCAAACCAGGAGCCGGGGTGGCGCAGCAGGTAGGGTGCTGTACTGCAGGTCACTAAAGCTGACTGTAGATCTGTAGGTCAGTGGTTCAAATCTCAACACCGGCTCAAGATTGACTCAGCCTTCCATCCTTCCAAGGTGGGTAAAATGAGGACCCGGATTGTTTGGGGACAATATGCTGGCTCTGTTAAAAAGTGCTACTGCTAACATGTTGTAAGCCGCCCTGAGTCTAAAGAGAAGGGCGGCATAAAAATCGAATAAATAAAATAAACCAGAGAGGTGTGCTGCCTCTCCGTAGCTAAAATCTCTGACATAACACAAAACCTTACCAAAATAATAAAGCCCACTGACTACTGCCCCCTACTGGTCATCCATGGGGGAACAAATTACACAGGGAAAGACGTGAATCAAATAATGAAAGACTATGACCATTTGGGCAACACAGTCCAAAAGATAGGTGCACAGGTGTTTTTTTCTTCCATTCTACCCACAAGAGGATGACATCTGGCAAAATAACACACAATCCCACAAATAAATCATTGGCTAAAAGACTGGTGTTTCTTCAAATAAAGATGTTCAAAAGTCCTTGTGAGAATGGGCCTAAAAAAACAACAGATGGGTGTTTGCCACCTTTAGTTGTCCTACTCACTGCCTGTGGAGGCCAGTTAGGATTTAAAGGCCAGAGCCCAGACTGCCCCCTACAGGCAGTGAGTGGGACAACTAAAGCATGGAAGGGCCCAGGGAAGTAAGGTCCCTGAGTGCTGACTGTGGAATTCTGGGGGTTGAAGTCCACTCATCTTCAGGTTGCTAAGCTTGCCAGTTTTCTCCTAACTTCTCTCTGGGTTTGTGAGAGAGAGAGAGAGAGAGAGAGAGAAAGAGAGACACAGAAAAAAGTTTATTTTAACTCTTCAAAGTTAAAAGTTTTTTTAAAAAAATTTGTAAAGTTCTGGTAACTAGTTTTTCACTAAAGTTGCATCAGCCCTTTTGTGTGGAGCCTTTGAGCTTTAGCTTTCAAAGTAAAGTTAAATACATGTTGGCTTTAACTCAGCAGGCAGCTATTTCAGATCTGTGAGATGCTCTGACATTAACTGGCCCCTGGGATTTTGTCTTTATGCCAACAGATCTCAGTTTTATTTGTTTCTTCAGCCACAGTTGCTGAGTATTCCCTCCAGGGTCAGTTTTGAGCATGGAGCTCCCAAAACTCTCAATTCCAGATGATGGATTTAATTCCATCTCTGCCCCTGCTATTATGTGCCTTTGGGGGATTAGTTCGCTTTCACTTCTCTCCAGAGAATTCCCCAAAGTTGAATTATCCAGGGATCTCTCCTGAGAGGGAGAATTATGATAAACGTTTCAGCTCTGCTCTTTGGCTGAGTCCTCCAGGGGAGACTTTGGGCAAAGAAATATGGAGTTTGGGGGCAGGCAGAGTCTCTTGCATGTATGTCTCTCTCCTTTCCAGGTGAAGCTGTGTTTCAATCAGGAAAGCAACTGGATCATATTCCACCTTCTGAAAATGCTTTGAATTCTTCTAATTCTTCTTTAGGAACATGGAGATTGATTGAGTCAACACATGAATTATGGACTTCCTGCTTCTGCTTCTGATGCTGTTTTTGTCCCAGACAGTGTCTGGGAAGCTGAGAAGGAAATGCCTGCTGAGTTTGGAGCACCAGGATGGAAATAAACCACAGAGCTTTTACAGCCCAGGAGACCATCTCATTGGTATAGTCACCAATGAAAAGGAAAGAATGCATACAAAGTTGGTTTTCAATGTGGCTCCTTCTCTTCAGTTTGTTTTCCGTGATCTGTAAGTCATTCAGGGTGATGGAGTTGCACTCCCTCCATTCTAACACTCTCCTTATTTTCTGTTTTTCCCTCCATTTATTCCTATAGTGGGGAATATTTCTAATTTCCTGAATGGCTTCTCTCATTTTTCTGATTTTGTGAAAAAGACTCAAAAAGTAATTGGAGAAAAAGCTGAAAGCACTGCAGATTATTTCCCTCTCTTTGTTCAATCCTTAATTTATTCCTTGAATAATGAATTTTATTTAAAGTAGTGCTGGAATCAGTTGTAGTTGTCGTACCTCAGCCAATTTCCATTGCTTTTGGTTCAGTAGGAATGTGGAAGATTATACACTGCTAAAAAAAAATAAAGGGAATACTTAAACAACACAATATAACTCCAAGTAAATCAAAGTTCAGTGAAATCAAACTGTCCACTTAGGAAGCAACACTGATTGTGTTGCTTTTCACATGCCATTGTCAGCACATTCAACTTTGTACAGAACAAAGTATTCAATGAGGATATTTCATTCATTCAGATCTAGGATGTGTTCTTTGAATGTTCCCTTTATTTGTTGATTATAATAACTTATTTTTGCAATAGGGATGTTTATGGTTTTTTATCTGGCTTAACATTAATTTTCAACATTCAACTGATCAACAAGAATTCCCAGCTCCTGCACAACCTCACACTTGGCTACAATATCCATGACAACTATGTGAACACTTTCCACACTTCAGATGCCTTGCTGGACATTCTCTCCACTGGAGAAGCCAATGTCCCCAACTACGGCTGTGGAAGGAAGGACAACCTTCTGGCTCTTCTTGATGCAGCTACAAGGGAAATCTCCATCCAGATGTCAACATTAGTAGGTACCTACAAAGTCCCACAGGTTTGTGTGTGTTTTTCTCCACCTGGTAAAAGTAAATGGTGAGTGAGCAATAGATACAATCATGTCTTCATGAAATTCAGGAGCTGCTTTTCTCCATATTACCAAAAATGTCAATGTTTTACCCCATTATGTCCATGTTGAGATTAATCATAAATGACCTGAAATGCAAGCAATACATTCCACGGAGGAGGCACTCTATCAACTATTTAACTGATCAAAAATATCTCTGGTTGTTGGGGCCTCTATTGGCATCTTCATTTTGGAAGACCTGCCCTATCCACTTAGATTGAAGCTGGCAATAGTAGCATTTTATGTATCTAAAATGTGGAATAAAAAGAACTCTAGAAATTATAGACCAAATAGACTAGCAGATATTGTGGCTAAAATCTATGCCATGATCCTCTTAGTTAAACTTTAGAAGAATGCATTCCTTGCAGAAGAATGCATGTTAATAATCATATATTGGGTCATATTGGTCTTGAAATATCTAATCTATATCAGTGACGTAAAACAATGTTTGCTAGCTTTCTAGATGCTAGTGCAGCATTTGACTCAATAAACAGGAATATGATAGAGAAAATGGATTGCCCTCAAAATGGAGCTCAGCCTGTTGGCCCTGATTGAAGCCATTGTTTGAGAGGGAGGTTTGAGCTCAATGGAGCCATGAGAAGAAGGATCTATTCTTACCAAGTGTTGTGAGTGCGGAGGATGAAGGAGTCATGAGAGTGGATAGCCCGTGGATAGCCCCTTGCTATAGGATATTGCTCAAAAAGCAAAAGGAGTTACATAGTAAAAGGTATTAGTGTATCGATTTAGCCTCTTTGTGGTGTGCTGTCACTTCCAGGCATTATAAAGTCAAAGGATCTTGGGAAATGGGGTGTGGAGTTTCAACATCGTTCAATGGAAGATATGTGAAACTGGGGCTGTGCTTGAACGAAGTTTAAAAACCATGATTTCTGCCTAATAACACTCATTCTCAGCTGGATGCTTGTTGCCCGGATAGTGATGAGGAAAATTCATATGCTTAAATGATAAATGGACTTACCTGTTATCCATTGGATTTCTGATTTGGCCAAGTTTGGCGCTTTCCCCAGACCTTGTTGACATTTAACTCCCAAAAAGAAAATTCTTCTTTCTCCAAGTCTTTTAAAACCTGCTTTTTGTTTTGAGTGCTTATATCAATAAAGAGTCTGATTTATTCATAACATAAAGGGTTTTTGAGTCAGGGATTTCACTCCAAGGGCTGTGCACAGAACACCAAGGAGGAAGGGAAAGATGAATATATGAACCCTTGTTATTCAGTTTAGATATGAATGACTTACTGAACTAATGCAGGATAAAAAAACCCATCATAAACTGTGGTAGCCACAGTTGGTCAGCCAATAGATTGTGTAACCCCTTTCCTTACCTGATGTTGTTTTCTCTGAGACTGAATCTGGGACCCTCGCCATCAAAGGAGCTCGGAGAGGGGTTGCATACAAATCTAATAAATTATTATTATTATTAATTATTATTATAAGAGACCAAGCTTTCCCCCATGTTCTAACATCTATCCTATGTTTCGGGCTTGAAAGAGAAATCAATAGCAGAACCAACCCAATCACAGCCTCTGAGGAGTATCTTGGGGTGGTTAAAAGGACTCCAGCTGCTGCCCTCACAGTTGTATAGGGAATTTACACAATTTCTGTTTTGTCTAAATTCAGAAAATATGGATATTGGCATAAAATTTAATCTATGAAAACTAACAGACTCTGAAAACAGACAAAAGTTCAATTGAAGAGAAATCTTGGGTTCTTCCTGTTTCTTGTATAATTGGAGAAGATGCTAAAAAGAGTCCTCCAGAAAAAGCTGGGATACAGAAACAGAAAAAGATACACCAATCCTAAAAAATTATAATAGGCCCTTTATTGGAATATAATACTTCATTCAGTATTTCAATGTGTTAATCTAATTGTGGTAAATTGTAGAGGTGGCGCAGTAATACCCACATTGTTTATAGTTTTTAAAATTTATTATTTTTCATTTTTATAATACAATCTTCCTAATATTCTGTCTTTAATATTTCAAACAATGTTTAACTACAAATTGTTCTAATACAATCATGAGAAGCAGGCTGGATTTATTAAAATCTCCTATTTTTTATTTGATCTGACCCCAAATATAACACAGCATTCTTCCTTCTTTTTCAGATGAGTTATTTAAGTGCTTCAGAGGCTCAGTATGATGAAAGCAAATTCCCCTTTTTCCACCAAATGAAGCCCAAAGAAGGATTCCACTACCCAGCCATTGTCCAACTGCTCCTCCATTTCAGATGGACCTTGATTGGCCTCTTTGCTTCAGACACAGAGAAGGGAGAGAATTTCATGAGGACTTTCCCTCCTGTGCTTGTCAGGAATGGAATTTGTGTGGTTATATCACAACAATTCTTAATAACTGAACCTACAGCCTCCCTCAGGAATGCCCTCTCTAAGTGGAGACAAGTCAATGTCTTCGTTCATTTCATGGAATATGATTCCCTTTGGGACAGAATTCTTCCTTTCCATGAAACATTTCTGTGCTTGCCGGAACTCATTGAAGGGAAAGTCTGGATCCTCACAAATTTTGCAGGGTATGAAATGAAGAAGCGCAGACTTCTCAAATACGTCCACAGTATTTTGAACTTTGGTTATCAGGGCAAAAGAAGGCCAAAAGATGAAGCCTTTGAACCTGATTTCTTTGTGGAAGAAATGTTTCAAGATCTTTATTTTCTCTGTTCTCTTTCAAAGAATGTCAAAGGCCGCAGAAGATGCACCCAGAAAGCCCCACTGGAGACCCAGGAGAAAAGAAACAGAACATGCATCGAAAATTCCTATGACTATTACAGCCTCGCGAAGACTCTGGCCCAGGCCTTGAATGCTGCCTATTCCCCCAGACTGAGGAGGAGAAGGAAGGAGGGAGAAAAGAGGTCGGGGTCTCCAAGGCTGCAGCCGTGGCAGGTAGGGGGTCCCGATATGGATCCATTAATCTCAGATCCTTTGGAGAAGGAATCCGGAGGAGAAGGAGGGGAACCACCTCAACAGTTCTACCCAATTTAATTACTCAGGGAATAATGGTTTGAAAGGGATGGTGGTGTTCCTAATATTTTACTACCACTCTGTGGGTGTGGCTTATTTTGTGGGTGTGGCATAATGGTCATGTGGGGATGACTTACCAGTCGTGACTGGGTGGGAGTGGCTTCATGGTCATGTGATTCAGCAGGTGAGGCTTGATGGTCATGTGACTGGATGGGCGTGGCCAGGAGGCCAAACAAGAAACAATGGATGGAATCAGGATGATCAGGGAGATTAGCCTGACATCTTTCTTCTCGATAAACCCATGCTTTCTGGGAATCTACCTGTCATTTCTAAAGAGTTTATGAATTATCTTTTTTTCCTCTCTGTTCATTTTATTTCTCATTTGCTCTAGAATCTTCTCTATCATTGACCAATTGTGTCAATTATATTTTCCCTATATTTTGTCAGTATATGATTGACAATTTTTTCCTCAAACATTTTCATTCACTTTTGAAGATAATGGCAGTTTTATTTATTTAACCATATTTGGAGATTAAACAATTGTAGAAGAAAGGTTCAATGTGGGATAAGAAACAACGTTTTCTGTACTTCAAATTCCTGGATGTTAAAATTCTAGTTTCATCCCTTTCTGAAGACAAATGAATATTGGAATATTTCACCAAAAAAACTATACTTGGACCAAAATGGAGAGATAAAAGCAGATCTGAGCATTGCCTACTACTTGGTTCTCCCCAAGGAGGATCCCAGGAGAGAGAGACTGGCGTATTTTGAAAGACAGAGACTTTCTATCAAACAAGATGCTCTTTCACGGCTAAAGTTGCTCAATAAGGTGGGGGAAATTTTGCTGTCTTTTCTCTCTTTTCCAAAGCCTGAGGTCCCATTTCAAGAGGGGAAAGCCTAGATTTTCCAGGGTGGTTGGCCTTCCATGCCAGTTGATGTCATCTAATGGAAGTTCTTCAACAGACAGGACCTAAGTGGAGCAGCTTTGCCATGTTTTATGGAAAATTTTCGAGATCTTACTGGTCAGAGATTTCTTTCTTCATCACAGTTAAAAAACTGAATGAAATAAAAGTTTCTTAAATCTTTTACAGTAAACTTTATTCTCAGTTTTAATATGAAATTCCCTTCATACTTAAATCTTTTTTCTGCAATTCCATCCCTTAAGACTTAAGAAATAGAAAAGCACTTTATTGTAATGTTAAATTCCAAAAGCAAAAGTGAGGAATTAAGTGAAGAATTTGCCTGTTGTTATACCTCCTGCATCTGTTTAGAAGGAGTCAAAGGTTTCATATTTACCTCAGTGAAGACCAGAGGCTACTTGTCTCCATCCATTTCTACCTCTGTTTTCCATGGATGGAGAGTCCTAACATATTTCCTAACACCTTCTCTTTTTTCTGCTCAGTCTCTGCCTGAGTCCAAATGTGTGGAAAGTTGTCGTCCTGGATTTGTCAAGAGGGCTCGAGAAGGAGAGCCAGTTTGCTGCTATGACTGCGTTCCTTGTCCAGAGGGGACCTTCTCCACTCAGGAAGGTGGGTGACACTGGGGAAAATGGGAGGCTTTGTGGAACTGGATCCATCCAGAACATTTTCATGAAAGTGCAAGTTAAAAGGCAGATTGAAGCAAACCTGTTTTTTTTTTAACCTGCACAATTTCTTATCTAAAAGAAAGTAAATCAAAGACTTTGAAGGAGGGCTGGGAAGAGACGGGAGGAGGGGATGGCAGACTGGGCAAACTTTACTAACAGCAGAGGAAATACCTCTTACACTTTTTAGTTTGGATAAGTGCTGCTAAATTTACATTTCTAGAAACATCTGAGATCTTTGAAACTTGAAGAATTCTTTCAGGTCCTCCTACTGAAAGACCTTGCAATTCACTGTTTATTGGACTCCCCTTGAGGATCACTGAGAAGGTCCATAATGTGGTGTTGTGGATAGTTACATAAATATTCTGCCAGTCATGTAGATCAATTGATCAATCAAAATAGAGCTGGAAGGGACCTTGGAGGCCTTCTAGTCCCGCCCCCTGCTCAAACAGGAGAACCTATACAAGTGATGGCAATCCTTTTTGGTACCGAGTGCCCAAACCAAAACACGCAGATAGACATGCTGGCGTATCGGAAACTCAAAGACAAGCTGGCCAGAGTGCACATACTTGTTTTCACCTTTTTTCAGGCCATTTTCAAGCTGTTTTTCAGGTCATTTTTGGTCTGAAAAATGGCCTGAAAACTGTCATTTTTGGCTGTTTTCTAGACCATTTTTCAGGTTGTTGTCCAATGGTCCAGTGCCTGCAAAGACTGACATGTGCACTGGAAATCAGAAGATCAGCTGGCAAAGGCATGCATCCCCATAGTGGGGCTCTGTGTTCCACCTCTGGCATCCGTGCCATAGTTTGCCATCACAGACCTATATCATTTCAGACAAGTGACTGTCCAGTCTCTTCTTTAAAATCTCCAATACTGAAGAACCCAAAACCTCTGGAGGTCAGCTGTTCCCCTGGTTAATTGTTCTCACTGTTAGGAGGTTTCTCCTTAATTCCATATTGCTTCCAGGTGTTACAGGATACTGTAGGCATCCTCCAAGTCCCTTTAACTGCCATGGGGCAGGATTAAAAAGTTTATAGGATTCATTATTAACCTCTAATAATGTAGGTTTCTATGAAGATTTACACCTTACATAGATAATAATTAACATCCTATGACCCCTCTACTTAATATACCTAGCTACATTTTTAAAAATATCCTTCTTAGCTCTTTTGAATGGAATTGTTTAGAAATATGTCTTGGAAAATTTTCCTGGAATTAGGTGTTGTCCAAAAACATATTTTTTGTAATGTAAAACAATATAAAAGAAATATTGCTTTTTATTTGTTAGATACTAAAAAATGCTCCAAGTGTCCAGATGATAAATATCCTAATGAACACAGAGTCCAATGTATTCCCAAAGTTATAACCTTCCTTTCTTATGAAGACTTTCTGGGCATCAGTCTGGTCTCTTTTGCCCTACTGTTGTTCTTAATCACAGTCCTTGTTTTAATCATCTTCATTAAATACCGAGAAACCCCCATTGTCAAAGCCAACAACCGGGACCTCTCCTACATCCTCCTGGTCTCCCTCCTGCTTTGCTTCTTGTCTTCTTCTCTCTTCATTGGTCAACCAAGGAGAGCCACCTGCCTTCTCCGACAGACAGTTTTCAGCATCATCTTCTCAGTTGCTGTTTCTTCTCTTTTGGCCAAAACCATCATGGTGGTGCTGGCTTTCCTTGCCACAAAACCAGGCAACCAGGTGAAGAGATGGTTGGGGAAGAGCTTGGCCAACTCCATAATCCTTTCTTCTTCTGCTATCCAAATTATCATCTGCACCATCTGGCTGGGAGTTTCTCCCCCCTTTCCTGACTCTGACCTCCACTCCCAGCCTGGAGAGATCATCCTGCAATGCAATGAAGGGGCTGTTGTTATGTTCTACGTCACCCTCAGCTACATGGGCTTCCTGGCTGCCATCTGCTTCACAGTGGCTTTCCTGGCCAGGAATCTGCCTGGGGCCTTCAATGAAGCCAAGTTAATCACCTTCAGCATGCTGGTTTTCTGCAGTGTCTGGGTGACGTTTGTACCCACCTACCTGAGCACCAAAGGGAAATATATGGTGGCTGTTCAGGTCTTCTCCATCCTGGCCTCCAGTGCTGGTCTGCTGGGCTGCATCTTCATCCCCAAGTGCTACATTATTCTTCTGAGGCCAGACCTGAACACAAAGGAGCATCTTACAGCCAGAACAAATGTAAAAACATGATATATAACAGCATTGTGTTATTGGAAAAATTGTTAATGTGATGTTTATTTCCATTTAGATAGTAGGGAGGAGGCAAAAAACCCATATTGATATGTTTCAAAATGGGAAATTGTTGAACGATGGGTATTTTTGCAGCTCCGTCCCCTTTCAATAAATCTTGATAAAGAGACCTCTATAAAATTGAGAGTAATTTAGGTGTTTAGCAACAGCTACTGAATGTGAAAGCTATAGAAAATAATGTGGGCACTTCATATTATTGACAGCAGCTAAAACTGAGAAAGAATGAGTAGGAAAAGAAGTCAGGATGAAGCTGTTGGGACCAAGTACCAGCCTGTTTGCCTGATCCTCTCCGTCAGAATGCCAGAATGATGTGAAATGCCATATTTGATCGTTCTCAGCTTGGAAGGGAAATCTCTTATATAATTCTTTCTTTTAAAAAAGTTTATTTTTATTTTTATATAATTCTTTCTTTATTTCCTGATAAAACCTCTTTTACAGAAAGTGTTCAGTGGAATAGCTGTTTGGGATTTCAGTTTGTGATTATTATTCTTTTGTTTCTGTACTTTGCACCAAAAAAGAGAGTAAATTTTAAAAAATAAAGTTTCCAATGAAATTTCCACTGTGTTTTTTTTCTTTTAAGCAGAAAAATAAAATGGCAATTTTCAGATCCTTTAATTTTCCACAATTTCTGCCTAAAGCATTTTCTCTGCTCATCTTCAAAGTTTGTCTTGTCTGTGAAGGGCTGGAGAAGATTTCCAGAGAAAAAGAACCTGGAGACTCTTCCCAGGAAGAGGTTGTAGGGATCCTGTCTAAAGGCAAAAGTTCAATGCTGCATAATATTCATTCAGGTCCAAGAAGGGGGTGAATAAGGGTGGAAACCAATGGTAGGATTCAAGTAATTTAACAACCTGTTCTGTGCCCTACTGATTTCTTCCAACAACTGTTGTGAGTGGTCCACAACCACAGAACAACAACCAGTTTGTCAAACTTTTTAGGGTGCCTCATTTTCTTCTTAATGTGGAGGGAACAGAGGAGTCCTTCAAAGGTAAAGCTGAGGAATTTGTTCAGTTTCTGGTGGATAAAGTCGTCCAGATTGAAAGGGACCTGGACTCTGTTTGGGCAATTCATAGAATCCATGTACTTCTGAAGCACACCCAAGAATTCGTCGACTGGTAGTAAGTTGATGTCCCCAGAACCATAAGCCTGGGAAACTCCACTGCCAACCCGGCTATCACCTCTAGCAGCACAGTCAAGGTTGTTGTAATACAGCTGCGAGGCAAGTACGTTAACAACAAACCCAACTGAACTCCTGAGTCCAACCTCAGGAGGAGAGATACACACCCAACAATCTCTGGGGCAGGGATCCTGCGAGGGCTAAGATTCTTCTGGACAATAATTGCCACTCCTCCACCCCTTCCCTGGAGTCGCGGTACAAGCCATGCCTGAAACCCATCTGGGCCCATCTCCTAGAGGGGAACACCCCCCTCATGGCCAAGCTAGGTCTCGCCAGGTCAGCCCCTTCCTCTAACAGTAAATCTCAAACAAGAAGGGCCTTGTTGACCACAGACCTGGCATTAAACAGCAGCAACCTGAGGCCAGGGCCCTGACATCTTCTGTCACCAGTTATACGAGGCGAGCTCGATGACAAACAAAAATCAGAGGGGCCGGAACAAGTAATTGCTCTAGGACAATGAGTCCTAGTTCCCCGAGAGTGGCCTACCCAAGGGTTCCCACTGTATCTACCTCTCCCAATCATAATCATGATACTCCAGCTCTCCGGCATCCCAGACATCCCCTCCCCATCTCAGCAACCTTCCTCTTCCCCAGCAGGCAAGGTATCCCATTCATATCAAGCCGGGAGTTGAACCTACGCCCCACCTGCTTCTGTTTTCACACTCAGAAGGGGGTCTCCATTTGTTGCCCCCGGCTCACCCAACCACTCCAGACCCGCTCTGTCCATCCCCAATCCTCCACCCACAACACACCCCAATATAAAATCCTAACAATAAATTACAGAAAATAGAGATAGTAAAATTATCAGTTAAAAATTAATCAGTTATTGTGAGGTAATTAATTTATATTGTAAATGGTAGCAATGGGTAGAAAAAGGAGAACAGGGGTTGACAACAGCAACACTGGAGTCCCCCCTGGGGCCTGCCCTCCTCCCTCCTCCAGCTCTTCTTGCTTCCCCAAAGTTTGCCCCAGCAGTTTACTAGAGATCAGAGGTGTCCCCCCCCATGTCCGGGTCAAACGTAAGATGGCGATGAGGGAAAGCCACTTCCAGAGCCAAAATCACCAATGTCGAATTTGGTTGGGGTGGGAGAGGAATGCGGACAGTGTCTGCCAGCAGCATAAAGTTCAACTCACCAAACGTTTCTCCTCCTGTAACAGAATACCCTACGAAACTAGACTTACAATCCTGGGCCTAGAAATCTCAGAACTAAGACGCCTTAAACATGATCTAAATATTGCCCACAAGATTATATGCTGCAATGTCCTGCCTGTCAACGACTACTTCAGCTTCAACCACAACAACACAAGAGCACATAACAGATTCAAGTTCAATATTAACCGCTCCAAACTTGACTGTAAAAAATACAACTTTAGTAATAGAGTTGTTGAAGCGTGGAACTCATTAACGGACTCTGTAGTATCATCTCCTAACCCCCAACATTTTACCCTTAGACTGTCCACGATTGACCTCTCCAGATTCCTAAGAGGTCAGTAAGGGGTGTGCATAAGTGCACTAGAGTGCCTTCCAACCCCTGTCCTATTGTATCTCCTATATCCCATATATCTTCTCTTCTATCCCTTTATCTTTCTTCTATTCTCTCATTGATTATTTTATCCTACACTGTCTCTTCTATTCTTTCTCTAATTCTATTTCCTCGAAGATGTCCTCTATTAACTTCATTGTGTATTATTGTGTATTGGACAAAATAAATAAATAAAATAAAATAAATAAATATCATATTCCCAATAAGTTCGATCTCAGTTCATTTCCCCCCAGAATGAACTGTTTGTAGTTATCCCAAGCAAACTTCATCATCTCCTGGATCTTCAGCCAGGGGCTGTAGGTGTTGGGCTTCTTGGTGCTGCCTCTCCTGCCCCCCCAGCACCAGATGGTGGAGGTGCTGCTGGGACACCACGTAGTCAAAGTGAAAAGGGGAGCGCACTGCTGCAAGGGGGGAGACAAGGTGCCCTACTCGGAAGGCAGGGGACACGGTGGTTGGGTCTATCTGGAGGGTGACTCCGAGTGCATGGCAGGCAGGAGGTTGGCAGGGTCCAGGAGGTGGTGAGACAGCAGTGTCAGCGAGGCTGGTGGGCTGGTACTGGTGGCGGTGACAGGCAGGTGGCGGGGCAGGCCGAATCCTGAAGGTGGGCTGCGGGGAGCTTCTAACTCGGCTCCGGCATCTATTATTAGAGTTGAAACCGACCTTGCAGGTCATCAAGTCCAAACCTCTGCTCAAGCAGGAGACCCTACACCACCCCAGCCAGATGGCAGTCCAATTTCCTTTTGAATGTGTCAAGTGATGGGGCATTCACAACCTCCACTGGCAGGCCATTCAACTGGTCGATTAATCTCACTGTCAGAAAGTTCTTCCTTATTTCCAGATTAAATCTCTCCTTAGTCAGTTTCCATCCATTGCTCCTGATCTGGCCCTCTGATGGCCTGGAAAATAGTGTGGCCCCCTCCTCTCTGTAGCAACCACTCAAATATCTGTGTACTGCTATAATGTCCCTCTGGCCCTCCTTTTTGCTAGACTATCCATGCCCAGTTCCATCAACCTCTCTTTGTACGTCTTGGTTTCCAGTCCCCTTATCATTCTGGTTGCTCTTTTCTGTACTTCCTCTAGAGTTTCAATGTCCTTTTTGTAATGGGGTGACCAAAATTGAATGCAGTGCTCTAGATGTGCTCTGACTAGAGCATTATAGAGTGGTGTTAGTACCTCCTTAGTCTTAGAGTGTATCCCCCTGTTGATGCAGCTTAAAATTGTGTTCGCTCTTTTAGCTGCCTTGCACATTGCTGGACGATATTTAGTTGGTTATCCACCAAGACTCTGAGATCTCTCTCACATTTTCTGCTGTTAAGTGTGTTTTCTCCCAATTTGTATGTGTGTCTTACGTTTTTCTTACCTAAGTGTAAGATTTTGCTTTTTTCAACATTACATTTCATTTTGTTAGTTTGAGCCCCCAGTACTAGTCTACCGAGATCTTTCTTTTTTAAAAAAAATATTTTTATTAAATATATATGTTAAAAATGAAACAAAGATAAATATAAATAGAATACATGACATATCAATCATATATAAGAACATAAGAACATAAGAAGAGCCATGCTGAATCAGGCCAAAGCCCATCGAGTCCAGCATTCTGTGTCACACAGGGCCCACCAATTGTCCATGGGGATCTTGAGCAGAAAGAGAAGGCAAGACCCTCCCTTTCCCTTGACCCCCAACAAATGGTACTCAAGGGAATTCTGCCTGCCTCAACCAACATAGAGGCAGTACTTGGACATCTGTTTCAATAACCATCTATATGCTTGGCATCCATGAATCTGTCTAATCCTGCCTTGAAGCTATCAGGCTGACAGCTGTCACAACCTCTTCTGGAAGTAAATTCCATAAACCAACAACCCTCTGGTGAATTCCATAAACCAACGACCCACTGGTCTATTTCAGAAATCTTTCTGTATTTTGAGTCTATCCTCTGGGGTATTGGCTATCCCTGCCAGCTTGGTGTTATCTGCAAATTTGATTAATTCCCCCTCATCTAGGTCATTGATGAATATGTTGAAGAGCTCTAGATCCAGGACTGAACCCTGAGGTACTCTGCTGCCTACCTCCTTCTATGTGGATTTTGATCTGTTGAGGACTTCTCATTGGGTGTGGTGGGTGAGCCAACTGTTAATCCATCTACGTGTGTTGTAGTCTATCCCCTTTTCTTCCAATTTGTAGAGTAGTCTACTTTATCAAAAACTTTACTAAAGCCCAAGTATATTAGGTTTATTGCATTACAGTGATTTATTTAGTTGGTTATATTTAGTTGGTTATCCACCAAGACTCTGAGATCTCTCCCACAGTCGCTGCTGTTAAGTGTGGTAACCTCCAGGTGCCTAGTATTACCATCCTTAATAATCATAAAAAATTAAATAAGTATGCCAAGCAAAAAATCTAAAAACTCTACATTCAAATGCTCCCAAATGTATGACACTAAAGATGATACATGCTATAAATATAACAAACCCACAAACAATACAGATGAATGCAATAAATGCCAACTATCCCTTAATTTTGCCCACAACATCTGCCTTGAAATTAATAAAAATGTAACCAAATTCCTTCCAAAAGCTCCCACTTTTCTTCATTTCTGTACATCATGTATACCTAAACTAAATGATTAAATTACCATGTCTTCTAAATTCCATAACCTCGAAACTACAATAACAACACAAAAAGAATACTTAGAAACAATCATATCATCTCAAAAAGAATAAATTAATTCTATGGAAGCATATATTGAAGTACGCATACAAGCATGCTTTAAATCTTTAGATACCACAATTCGCTTCCTATAGAGCCCCTGATTATGACATCTCACATACAAACAAGCTAACCTCATTACTAACTTGGGCAGCCTCCTATCCACATCCTCTTATATTTCTTGGTGACCTAAACCTACCACATATAAATTGGACCCTAAATGAATGTACAGCTGAACCCATACATTCAACCCTTTATAATGCTATTACTGAGGTTAATATGAAATCTCTGACTCCTTTTAATCAGGTGCAGGACGTGTAACAACCGGCAGATTCTTCATTTAATTCCTTCCTTTTGCTTTTGGAATTTAACCTTACAAGGAACATAGATTAAATTAAAGAATAAAAACAGATTTAAACTCTGTATAAGGACTGTTTTAAAGGCCTGGGATGCTTCTGTGCAGAAGTGGTAATAAAGGGTTTTAGAACCCACTACTGAAATTGTTGCAAGCCTTAATTTATTAATTTTCTTCCCCAAAAATCACTTGCACACATACAGACACACATACACACACACACACAATTAATTATAGAATAAACACAGAACACACACACACACAACTTACTCTGTCTGTATGAAGCAGCATGCAGGCTTCATCAAATTCTGCCAAATCCCAAGAAACGGGCCACCAAGAGTCCCTGCAACTCAAGGATGAGTTCTGCAGGAAGAATAAAAGAAAGGAAGAAAAAACCTTTTTTAACAATACAAAAGGAAAAGGCACTCAGGGAATAGATTTGATTATTGTGAAGCAGTGAAAAACCCTCAACCACCAATTCAGAGCATAGGTAACATTTCAGAGAGGTAAATCTCTTCTCAACAGGCTAATCATTATTTGCATGAATGGGACATTTTTAGCAGGGAGATCTTCTTTAGGGCCTCCCAGGCTAGGGAGGAAGTCTTAGAATCCAGACAACGGTTTAAGCAGTATAGGGCTGAGATGAGGGTCTACTGGCTGGATGCCTTTCCTGTCACCAATGTGGAGTTATATTCAGCAGACATATTCTCATCGTGCTCAGAGGGAGAAATATCTGCCTCTGCCTAGGATCGAACTCACAGCTTTGTACCACTCAACCAGTCTCCACTCAACCATCCCCAATTCAAATCTATAACTTTCCAACAAGTTGATGCCATGGTAAGAATTTGGATCTAATTTTTGACAAGGATTTTTGTGTGTCATAGTACACAGTTTGGATAGGTAATTCTTCATTTAACAGCAGACAAACTTTACACATCCCAAAAGCTATTATTATTATTATTATTATTATTATTATTATTATTGTTATGAATTAATTAAAATTGTATGCCGCCCCTCTTTGTAGACTCGGGGCAGCTCACAGCAATAGTAAAAAATAATGTACATACAAATCTAATATTTAAAAATCTAAATCCCATAATTTAAAAAGACATACACACAACATACCATACATAAACTATAATATCTACGCACCAGGTGGGAAACACAGCAGCACTGAGATAATTTGAGAAGTCAGGCATAGATTTAGCAATGTTAAGCAATGGTTAACCGACACTATTGTTTACTAGCTATTGTTAACTAAGTTTCAGTTAACTAAAATGGAAGACTTACTTGAGGAGAAGAACAAGGTATAACCTACTGGAGATAAGAAGACTCGCTGATTTTGCAGTAAATTATGCCTTTACATTAGACATAAGCCAACTCTAAGCACTTCACCTCCATTCAAATATTTGTGTATAAGATGCAGACAATATCCAGCACTAGCAACCCCTCACACACAAACAGGGCCCCAAGGGGGATTTATTAGGGAAAGATTATGAGCTGTTAGCAATTGGGCAGAGCTGGAAAACAGCAGTTGTCCCCGTATCTCTGGCCAAGAAAACAAATTCAGGTGGCAATCAGCCTCTGCCTACACACGATACTCAAGGCAACTGAAAGTCTGCTCCCATGGAATTGGAACTTTGAGTCATGTTCTAAATTGTAACTGCCATGGGGATTTAAAGGCCAGAGCACAGACTGCCCCCTGCAGGCAATGAGGTAGACAGCATGGAAAGGCCCAGAGGAGGAAGGACTCTGAGTGCTGACTGTGGAATTCTGGGAGTTGAAGTCCACTCATCTGCACGTTGCTAAGGTTGGGAAATGTGCTCTATTAAACTCTGCACTAGGCAGTTGGAGGGAAAACCTTTAAAGTGTCTTCCAGCTCCATTTGTCCATTATTCTAATAGCTTACTTGTTTATACAGGGCAAAAGAATCCTCCCCCAAAAGGGGCTTGGACAACAAAATGGAGGATGCAGGGTCTTTGCAAGTTTTAGCTGTCCATCTCACTGCCTGCAGCAGAGACCACGTTTGATGCAGACTGTCCCCTGCAGGCAGTGAGAGTAATAGCTAAAGCTGGCACAGGCCTGGATGGATTCTGATGTAGCCTTCAAAGGGGCCTTAATCTACTTCTCCATTGTTTTATTATCCAGGGTTGAGTCTTTTCTATTCTAACTGCTAATCTTTATAATGCTATATATGTCACTTCTTTTTAATTTTATCCTATTTCCATTTGAGAATTTCCTCTTCCTTTTCAGTGGCTGGGGGGAATTTCCTGCCATGCTTCTGGGCTCTTTCCAATGGTGCCTTCAGAGCTCAGCACTGAGGACTAGCCCCTTGGATGGCCCAGGGCAGCCCAGGACACCTTCTATGACATTTATTTATTTATTATTTAGATTTGTATGCCGCCCCTCTCCGAAGACTCGGGGCGGCTCACAACACGATAGAACAAATCATAAATAATCCAAATAACTTTAAAATAATTAAGATTTAAAAGAGCCCCATATACTAACAGACACACACACAAGCATACGATATATAAATTGAACATGCCCGGGGGAGGTGTTTCAATTCCTCCATGCCTGATGGCAAAGGTGGGTTTTAAGGAGTTTACGGAAGGCAGGAAGAGTAGGGGCAGTTCTAATCTCTGGGGGGAGTTGGTTCCAGAGAGTCGGTGCCGCCACAGAGAAGGCTCTTCCCCTGGGGCCCGCTAACCAACATTGTTTAGTTGACGGGACCCGGAGAAGGCCCACTCTGTGGGACCTAATCGGTCGCTGGGATTTGTGCGGCAGGAGGCAGTCTCGGAGATATTCTGGTCCAGTGCCATGAAGGGCTTTAAAGGTCATAACCAACACTGTGAATTGTGACCGGAAACTGATCGGCAGCCAATGCAGACTGCGGAGTGATGGTGAAACATGGGCATACCTAGGTAAGCCCATGACTGCTCTCGCAGCTGCATTCTGCACGATCTGAAGTTTCCGAACACTTTTCAAAGGTAGCCCCATGTAGAGAGCATTACAGTAGTCGAACCTCGAGGTGATGAGGGCATGAGTGACTGTGAGCAATGACTCACGGTCCAAATAGGGCCGCAACTGGTGCACCAGGTGAACCTGGGCAAACGCCCCCCTCGCCACAGCTGAAAGATGGTTCTCTAATGTGAGCTGTGGATCGAGGAGGACGCCCAAATTGCGGACCCTCTCTGAGGGGGTCAATAATCCCCCCCCCAGGGTAATGGACGGACAGATGGAATTGTCCTTGGGAGGCAAAACCCACAGCCACTCCGTCTTATCCGGGTTGAGTTTGAGTCTGTTGACACCCATCCAGGCCCCAACAGCCGCCAGGCACCAGCACATCACTTCCACCGCTTCGTTGACTGGACATGGGGTGGAGATGTAAAGCTGGGTATCATCAGCGTATTGATGATACCTCACCCAATGTCCTTGGATGATCTCACGCAGAGGTTTCATGTAGATATTAAATAGCAGGGGGGAGAGGACCGACCCCTGAGGCACCCCACAAGGGAGAGACCTCAGAGCCGACTCTGACCCCCCACTAACTCCGACTGCGACCGGCCAGAGAGGTAGGAGGAGAACCACTGGAGAACAGTGTCTCCCACCCCCAACCCCTCCAGCCGGTGCAGAAGGATACCATGGTCGATGGTATCGAAAGCCGCTGAGAGGTCAAGGAGCACCAGGACAGAGGATAAACCCCTGTCCCGGGCACGCCAGAGATCATCCATCAACGTGACCAAAGCAGTTTCTGTGCTGTAACCGGGCCTGAAACCCGACTGCTGGGGACCTAGATAGTCGGCTTCTTCCAAGGACCGTTGGAGCTGGAGTGCCACCACCTTCTCAACAACCTTCCCCATAAAGGGAAGGTTGGAGACTGGGCGATAGTTATTAAGTACGACTGGGTCCAGGGAAGGCTTCTTGAGGAGGGGGCGCACGAGCGCTTCTTTATAGAGTGTTGGAAAAACTCCCCTCCCCAAGGAGGCGTTGGTAATCTCCTGGACCCAGCTCCGTGTCACCTCCCTGCTGGCCGAGACCAACCAGGAGGGACACGGATCCAGTAAACAGGTGGCGGAACTCACAGCTCCAATGGCCTTGTCCACTTCATCAGGTGTCACCAGATCAAACTCCTCCCAGACAGGTGGACAAGTACGTGCCCCAGTCACCTCGACTGACTCGTTGTCAGTCGATTCTGTTTTCCAATTGGAGTTGAGATCAGCCCGGATCTGAGCGACTTTATCAGCGAAAAACGTGTTAAAATCCTCGGCACTGCTCTGCAAGGGCTCCCCAACTCCCCCCTGGTTAAGAAGGGAGCGGGTCACCCTAAACAGAGCGGCCGGGCGGGATTCCGCTGATGCAATCAAGGTGGCATGGTACGCGCATCTTGCCGCCTTGAGCACCACTTTGTAAGTCTTAATAAAAGCTCTTACAAGTGTTCGATCAGATTCAGACCTACTCTTCCTCCATCGCCTCTCTAGACATCTTTTTTGGCGTTTCAACTCCTGGAGCTCCTCGTTGAACCATGGGGCTCTACGGGGTCTAGCGCCACGGAGAGGTCGCAAAGGCGCAATCCGGTCAAGAGCCTCCGCCGCAGCCCTGTTCCAGGCCTCCGCAAGAGACTCCGCCGAACTGTGGACGAGTGCATCTGGAATAACCCCAAGCGCCGTCTGAAAGCCCTCTGGGTCCATCAGGCGTCTGGGGCGGACATGGGCTATGGGTGTCCCAGTCTTTGATCCATCTGTGGAGAGATGCCAGGGGTGCCCCTTTGGCAGCTCTGGACCTTTCAGTAGGAAGGGGTTGTTGCAAGCCAAGAGAGAGATCCTGGGAGGCCTCAGGCAAAGTCTGTGGAATAAAAAAAGAAAATGGAGGAAGTGAAAGTCAGGATTACTATCTAAACTTTGGTCACCTGCTCAGTTTCTCCTCCAAATCTTTGTGGAGCTCCTCATTTTCTGCAATGAGTTGGATCTTGTTCACTGTAAGCTGCTTGTTCTTCAGTTGGAGCTCCTCTTTTCCTGACAACAGCCATGAAATTTCCATGGTCTTCCTGTACATTATGAAGAAAGACAGAAATTGGCTTCCTTATATCTTTTTTTTACTTGAAACATGAACCTTTTTCTTAAATTAAAAAGTATTAAACATAATTTTGTATGTTTTGTTTGTCTGTGTATATAAAAAGTTCAGTTTTTCTCTTTCTGCTATAACCACCAGCAGTTTCTCCTTATGGGAAACAATCCTTCAATCATTTATTGGGTATTTTAGAAACAGTAAAAGTGAGAAATCACTTGAGCTATACCTGGATACTTCTACAGCCACATTATTCTCCTTTTTAATTGTCCTCTTTTCCAACTCTAAAAGACTTCCAATTTTTGAATCCAATCTGAGTAGGTCACCGGGACCGGAGGTTGAGCCTTTGGAGCTTTCGGACTCCTGCTGGATCCTGTCCTGAGGAGGGTCAACAGTCCCCGGGGGTCTCCTAGGGAAGCCTTGCCTTGCGTATCTCCTCTTGTCCGCTTCTTCCTCTGTGGCAATGAAGGCCTCAGACAGACAAGAGAGAGAGAGACAGTACAAGTGGTCCTTGACTTACGACGGTTCATTAGGTGACTGTTCAAACATACAAGGCCACTGAAAAAAGTGACCTATGGCCGTTTTTCACACTTATGGCCACTGCAACATCCCCATGGTCACATGATCAAAATTTAGAAGCTGGGCAATTGGTTCCTATTTGTGACAGTCGCAGTGTCCTGGGATCACGTGATCCCCTTTTGGGATCTTCTGAGAAGCAAAGTTGATGGGAAAGCCAGATTCACTTAACAACTCTGTTACTAACAACAACCGCAGTGATTCACTTAACAACTGTCTCATTTAGCAACATAACTTTTGCATTCAACTCTGGTGTTAAGTTGAGGATTATCTGTTAGAGGAAATCTTGTAAAATCCAGAGGAGTGGGGCTTGGAATCTGGGAAAGGCCAAAGATTTGAAAATATTATATTATATTATTATATTATATTATATTATATTATAATATTATATAATATTATATAATATTATATAATATTATATTATATTATATTATATTATATTATATTATTATATTTATTATATATAACCTGCCTTCCATTGAGGACCTGTATACTGCACGAGTCAAAAAGAGGGCGGGGAAAATATTTACTGACCCCTCACATCCTGGACACAAATTGTTTCAACTCCTACCCTCAAAACGTCGCTACAGAGCACTGCGCACCAAGACAACTAGACACAAGAACAGTTTTTTTCTGAACACCATCACTCTACTAAACAAATAATTCCCTCAACACTGTCAGACTTTCTACTAAATCTGCACTTCTATTCTACTAGTTTTTCTCATCATTCCTTTCACCCATTTCCTCCCATGTTGACTGTATGACTGTATGACTCATTTCACCCATTTCCTCCCATGTTGACTGTATGACTGTATGACTCTTTTTGAGACTCTACTCAAAAAGAGGATAAATCAGCACCTAAAAAACAATAACTTATTGGACCCAAATCAGCATGGCTTTACTGAAGGCAAATCATGTCAGACTAATCTCGTTGATTTCTTTGACTATGTCACAAAGGTGTTGGATGAAGGTGGTGCCGTGGATATTGCCTACCTGGACTTCAGCAAAGCCTTTGATACGGTTCCACATAAAGAGCTGATAGATAAATTAGTGAAGATTGGACTTAATCCCTGGATAGTTCAATGGATTTGCAGCTGGCTGAAGCGTAGACATCAGAGAGTTATTGTTAATGGCGAGTATTCTGAGCAGAGTCAGGTTACAAGTGGTGTGCCACAAGGGTCTGTTCTGGGTCCTATTCTTTTTAATATGTTTGTGAGTGACATAGGGGAAGGTTTGGTAGGGAAGGTTTGCCTATTTGCCGATGACTCTAAAGTGCGCAATAGGGTTGATATTCCTGGAGGCGTCTGTAATATGGTAAATGATTTAGCTTTACTAGATAAATGGTCTAAGCAATGGAAACTGCAGTTTAATGTTTCCAAATGTAAAATAATGCACTTGGGGAAAAGGAATCCTCAATCTGAGTATTGTATTGGCAGTTCAGTGTTGGCAAATACTTCAAAAGAAAAGGATTTAGGGGTAGTGATTTCTGACAGTCTCAAAATGGGTGAACAGTGCAGTCAGGCGGTAGGGAAAGCAAGTAGGATGCTTGGCTGCATAGCTAGAGGTATAACAAGCAGGAAGAGGGAGATTATGATCCCACTATATAGAATGCTGGTGAGACCACATTTGGAATACTGTGTTCAGTTCTGGAGACCTCACCTACAAAAAGATATTGACAAAATTGAACGGGTCCAAAGACGGGCTACAAGAATGGTGGAAGGTCTTAAGCATAAAACGTATCAGGAAAGACTTAATGAACTCAATCTGTATAGTCTGGAGGACAGAAGGAAAAGGGGGGACATGATCGAAACATTTAAATATATTAAAGGGTTAAATAAGGTCCAGGAGGGAAGTGTTTTTAATAGGAAAGTGAACACAAGAACAAGGGGACACAATCTGAAGTTAGTTGGGGGAAAGATCAAAAGCAACATGAGAAAATATTATTTTATTTATTTATTTATTTATTACTTGGATTTGTATGCCGCCCCTCTCCGAAGACTGAAAGAGTAGTAGATCCTTGGAACAAACTTCCAGCAGACGTGGTAGATAAATCCACAGTAACTGAATTTAAACATGCCTGGGATAAACATATATCCATCCTAAGATAAAATACAGAAAATAGTATAAGGGCAGACTAGATGGACCATGAGGTCTTTTTCTGCCGTCAGACTTCTATGTTTCTATGTTTCTAACTTGTTGCTTATATCCTAAGATTTTTATTAATATTGCCTCTTCATTGCTTATTTGACCCCTATGACAATCATTGTGTTGTACCACATGATTCTTGACAAATGTATATTTTATTTTATGTACGCTGAGAGCATATGCACCAAGACAAATTCCTTGTGTGTCCAATCACACTTGGCCAATAAAATTCTATTCTATTCTATTCTATTCTTTATATTATTTACATTATTTATATTATTTATATTATTTATATTATTTATTTTATTTATTTATTTATTTATTTATTTATTTATTTATTTGTCAAGTACGTATTGGTAGTGGTACCTCTACTTAAGAACTTAATTCGTTCCATGACCTGGTTCTTAAGTAGAAAAGTTTGTAAGTAGAAGCAATTTTTCCCATAGGAATCAATGTAAAAGCAAATAATGCATGCAAACCCATTAGGAAAGAAATAAAAGCTTGGAATTTGGGTGGGAGGAAGAGGAGGAGGAGGAAGAGGAGGATGACAGTCGCTGCCAAAGGAAGAAGGTGAGGTGAGGGGAATCAAAAAAATCCAAAACTTTAAGGCTTAAAAAAAAAGAGGGACTCTGAGGTGGCGAGGAGGAGCACGTGCCTCCCATACACCTGGTGTGAGGCTGCCACCCATAAACTGCGCCAGAGAGAGAAACCCAGGGGGAATGGTAGGAAACTGGCCGGGCCTTTGTGCCACTCTCAAATTTCCTGGGAAATTTTTCTGGTCTCAGGTTCTTAAGTAGAAAATGGTTCTTAAGAAGAGGCAAAAAAATCTTGAACACCCAGTTCTTATCTAGAAAAGTTCTTAAATAGAGGCATTCTTAGGTAGAGGTACCACTGTATACAAAGAAATAATACTATTTATGTACATGATATTGGTACTAATGACAGGGAAACATAGGACAGGTTCGGTAGGCACATTGATGCACTTATGCACACCCCTTACTGACCTCTTAGGATTTGGGTGAGGTCAACAATGGATAGTCTAAGAGTAACGTTTTGGGGGTTAGGTGATGAAACAACAGAGTCTGGTAGTTACTAAAGTCATGTTTTCTACAGTCCAGTTTGGAGTAGTTTACCTTGAGTTTGTATCTGTTGTGTGCCCGTGTGTTGTTGTGGTTGAAGCTCAAATAGTCATTGACAGGAAGGACATTGTAGCAGATGATTTTATGGGCTATGCTTAGGTCATGTTGTGCATAAGTGCATCTTTGTGCCTACCATTCCTGTCCTAACATCTTTTTTATCTTTTCTATCTCTACTTTATACTTATATTATGTTAAACATATTACAATACAATACTATATTTTCATGACAAATAAAATAAATAAGAATAAATGTCAAAGGGGACGTAATTCTAAGCTTTCTAAGGCTAGGATTTCAATTCTGGTTGTGAATGGTATTCTGTTGCGAGTACAGGAGTGGAAAGTATCTCTGGATGCTTTCTATATATTTATGTCTGAAATGTGCTGTGGGTTCCAGATAGATGAGGTATATTCAAGGATTGGTTTGGCAAAAGTTTTGTATGCTTTGGTTAGTAGTGTGAGGTTACCAGAGAAGAAGCTAGGATTAGGTTAACAACACTTGAAGCCTTTTTTGTGATGTTGTAGCAGTGGGCTTTGGCACTTAGGTCATTTGATGTGAGTATTCCAAGGTCTTTTATGGAGTGAGAGTTGTCTGTAAAGTCTTATTTATCCAGCTTGTGTTTGATGCTTGGATTCTTTTTGCTAATGTGTAGGACAGAGCATTTCTTGGTTGAGATTTGGAGTTACAAAATGTTTGCCAATTCAGACACAAAGTCAAGGTCTTTTTGGAGTAGCTATCGGTGGTGTTGAAAAGTTTTACATCATCAGCAAAGAGAACGCAGTTGCTTGCAATAGAGTATATAGAGTATGAAGAGTGTCAGTCCTTATATGCTGCCTTGGGGTACACTGCTGTTAACCGGAACAAGATTAGATATGGTGTTGTGTTCTTTTAAAAATATTGTACGAAATTTAGTGATTGGCTAAGACGCGGCTATTTGGAAAATAGCCGCGAAAGTTAAATGACTGTCAGTTAGGGAAAAAGCCCGCCGTTTTTAAGAGTATAAATGTACAGGAAGACCATGGAAATTTCATGGCTGTTGTCAGGAAAAGAGGAGCTCCAACTGAAGAACAAGCAGCTTACAGTGAACAAGATCCAACTCATTGCAGAAAATGAAGAGTTCTGCAAAGATTTGGAGGCGAAACTGAGCAGTGACCAAAGTTTAGATAGCAACCCTGACTTTCACTTCCCCCATTTTCTTTTTTTATTCCACAGACTTTGCCTGAGACCTCCCGGGATCTTTCTCTTGGCTTGCAAAAACCCCTCCCTACTGAAAGGTCCAGAGCTGCCAAAGGGGCACCCCTGGCATCTCTGTACACCTGGATCAAAGATTGGGACACCATAGCCCCTGGTCATAGAAGGTGTCCTGGGCTGCCCTGGGTCATCCAAGGGGCTAGTCCTCAGTGCTGAGCGCTGAAGGCACCACTAGAAAGAGCCCAGAAGCAGGGCAGGAAATTCCCCCCAGCCACTGAAAAGGAAGAGGAAATTATCAAATGGAAGTAGGATAAAATTAAAAAGAAATGTAACCCTGGATAACAATGTATTTCAATACATTGTTAAGATGACTGGCTTGGTGCAGTGTAACATTTGTTTGGCTGTTGTCTTCCGTAGTACCTTGTGGAACTTGGGGTACTGCCCTCTTTGCATAAGGACATCTAGGTTAGATGGCGAGATCTCTAGATTGCAGTCCTTAGTTTGTAGCTTGCAGTCAGAAGTGGAAAGATTGTCCCAGCCACATGCTGTAATGCAGCCATGTGTCCAGCCTCCACTTCCACAGCGCCCCCCGAGGAGGAGGCCTGTGTGGACAACTGTCGGTTCAGGAAGATTGCGTGCAGTTGAGCAAAAACATAGCAATTTTGGTCTCTCTGTATCGAATTCCTATAGTGTTCTTGCGGATTTAAATAGTAAGGATGTTGGAGATATTAGCAAGGTCCCTCAGGCAGAGAATGAGGGGATGTTCAAAGGGGAAGTTGTCGTAAATGTCACCAAACCATCAAGTACAGTTAGTAGAAATAAAAAGAGGACACATTTTCTTGTGGGTGATTCGACCATTAGAGGTGTTGATTTGGGACAGAGCAAGGATGTGGTGAAGGTGCTGAGGTGTCTCCCAGGGGCCACTGTCAGCAGGGACAGGAGGCGGATTACAAACATTGTTAAGACTGTGAGTAAAGGTAATAACGTTGATGTGGTGGTGCATCTTGGCACAAATGATTTGTCCCAGAGAAATGTTAATGTAGTAAAAAGAGATTTTCAATGTCTAAGTGTGGAGCTGGGTAAAATAACTGATTCAGTGACTTTCTCAGAGGTGTTACTGGTTTGTGGCCAAGAGGATAAAACAATGTGTATCAGAGAGTTTAATGTGTGGTTAAGGCAGTGGTGTAAAGCTGAAGGTTTTGGCTATGTAAGTCATGGTGTCAGTAGGTGGTCTAATAGGGAGTTGTTTAAGAGGGATGGTTTGCATCCATCATACAGAGGTACCCAGGTGCTCGGTGAGGAATTCAGAACTTTTTTGGACAGGCATTTAAACTAGGTAAAGGGGACAGAGATGTAACTGATGTGGGTGATTTCTGTCCCCGACCAATGAGGATAAAGCAGTTTTTGGAAGCTTATGAAAAGGGAGCTGCAAATAATATAGATGTAGTTGTTGATGATAAGGGGCAAACTAATAACGAAAATAATGTTCTTCGGGTAATGTGCACAAATGCTCGAAGCTTGAGCAACAAGCTCTGTGAATTAATGGCCATAATATCTAGAGATAATTTGGACCTGGTTGCCATAACTGAGACATGGTTTAAGGATTCTAATGAATGGGAAATATCCATACCAGGATATACACTGTATAGGAAGGATAGAATAGAGAGAAGGGGAGGTGGAGTAGCCATTTATATTAAAGAAAGTCTAAAAACAACACTAATTCAAAATACGTGTCAAGATCTAGAGACTCTCTGGATTTGCATGCAAAATAAAGAAGGTTCTGTCATTAGAATTGGGGTGATCTATAGGCCTCCAGGGCAATCCGAGGAATATGACAACAAGATGGTGGATGAAATTACCCAAATGGCAGTAAAGGGAGATATTGTGGTTATGGGTGATTTCAACATGCCTGATGTTGACTGGAATATCCCCAGTGCCCTTACATGCAAAAGTAAGAATATAGTAGAGGCCTTTACAGGAGCAGCTCTGGCACAGCTGGTTAAGACACCAACTAGAGGGGAGAATATTCTAGATTTAGTTTTTACGAATGGGAATTGGGTTTCAGATGTCAAGGTGGGAGAAAATTTAGGTTGCAGTGACCATCTATGTTTGTGGTTTGATGTAAATACTCATTGTGAGCAATCCTATAATGCAACCAAAGTATTGGATTTCAGAAAAACAAATTTTAATGCAATGGGAGAATATTTAGATAATGAATTAAAGGGGAGGGATAAAATGGCAGGAGCGAGCATCCAGTGGACTGTATTAAAAAAGGCCATCTTAAAAGCCACTGGACTGTATGTAAGACAAATAACTAAAGGTAAAAGGAAGAAGAAACCGCTATGGTTTAGCAATGATGTAAGGGCTATAGTCAATGAAAAAAAGGCTGCCTATAGGAGGTATAAAGAGTCTGGAAGTATAGCTGATAGGGAGGTATATAAAATGAGACAGAAGGAGGCGAAACAGATAATATATGCTGCTAAAGCCTCAAAAGAGGAAGAAATTGCCAAATCTGTAAAGAAGGGGGATAAAACCTTCTTCAGATATATTAGTGATAAGAAGAAGAAAAACTGCGGCATCACGAAGCTTAGTACCGGGAATAATACATGCATTAATGGGAATAAGGAGATCGCTGACCATTTCAATAGCTACTTCTGTTCAGTTTTCTCAAAAGACACCTTACAAAATAATACTATAGAGGGATATAGCATTGCTTCCAGCTGTACGGATTCAGCTCCAGTGATCTTAGAAGCCGATGTCTTAGAAGAACTTGAACGATTAAAGATAAATAAGTCAATGGGTCCAGATGGCATCCACCCCAGAGTTCTTAAAGAACTCAGATCTGTCATTACTACCCCCCTGACTGATTTGTTTAACCAATCCTTGTTAACAGGAGAAGTTCCTGAGGATTGGAGAATGGCCAGTGTTGTGCCTATTCACAAGAAGGGCAGTAGAGAAGAAGCTGGTAACTACAGGCCAGTTAGCTTGACATCAGTTGTAGTTAAAATGATGGAGACTCTACTCAAAAAGAGGATAAATCAGCACCTAAAAAACAATAACTTATTGGACCCAAATCAGCATGGCTTTACTGAAGGCAAATCATGTCAGACTAATCTCATTGATTTCTTTGACTATGTCACAAAGGTGTTGGATGAAGGTGGTGCCGTGGATATTGCCTACCTGGACTTCAGCAAAGCCTTTGATACGGTTCCACATAAAGAGCTGATAGATAAATTAGTGAAGATTGGACTTAATCCCTGGATAGTTCAATGGATTTGCAGCTGGCTGAAGCGTAGACATCAGAGAGTTATTGTTAATGGCGAGTATTCTGAGCAGAGTCAGGTTACAAGTGGTGTGCCACAAGGGTCTGTTCTGGGTCCTATTCTTTTTAATATGTTTGTGAGTGACATAGGGGAAGGTTTGGTAGGGAAGGTTTGCCTATTTGCCGATGACTCTAAAGTGCGCAATAGGGTTGATATTCCTGGAGGCGTCTGTAATATGGTAAATGATTTAGCTTTACTAGATAAATGGTCTAAGCAATGGAAACTGCAGTTTAATGTTTCCAAATGTAAAATAATGCACTTGGGGAAAAGGAATCCTCAATCTGAGTATTGTATTGGCAGTTCAGTGTTGGCAAATACTTCAAAAGAAAAGGATTTAGGGGTAGTGATTTCTGACAGTCTCAAAATGGGTGAACAGTGCAGTCAGGCGGTAGGGAAAGCAAGTAGGATGCTTGGCTGCATAGCTAGAGGTATAACAAGCAGGAAGAGGGAGATTATGATCCCACTATATAGAATGCTGGTGAGACCACATTTGGAATACTGTGTTCAGTTCTGGAGACCTCACCTACAAAAAGATATTGACAAAATTGAACGGGTCCAAAGACGGGCTACAAGAATGGTGGAAGGTCTTAAGCATAAAACGTATCAGGAAAGACTTAATGAACTCAATCTGTATAGTCTGGAGGACAGAAGGAAAAGGGGGGACATGATCGAAACATTTAAATATATTAAAGGGTTAAATAAGGTCCAGGAGGGAAGTGTTTTTAATAGGAAAGTGAACACAAGAACAAGGGGACACAATCTGAAGTTAGTTGGGGGAAAGATCAAAAGCAACATGAGAAAATATTATTTTACTGAAAGAGTAGTAGATCCTTGGAACAAACTTCCAGCAGACGTGGTAGATAAATCCACAGTAACTGAATTTAAACATGCCTGGGATAAACATATATCCATCCTAAGATAAAATACAGAAAATAGTATAAGGGCAGACTAGATGGACCATGAGGTCTTTTTCTGCCGTCAGACTTCTATGTTTCTATGTTTAATAAAACAATGGAGAAGTGGATTAATAAGGCCCCTTTGAAGGCTACACCAGAATCCATTGGGGCCTATGCCAACTTTAGCTATTCTCTCACTGCCTGTAGGAGGCAATCTGCGGTCTGGTCTTTAAATCATAACTGGTTTCTGCTGCAGGCAGTGAGAGGGACAGCTAAAGCTTGCAAAGACCCCACAGTGTCCTCCATTGTGTTGCCTATGCCCCTTTTTGGAGAGAATTCTTTTGCTCTCTGTAAACAGGGAAGCAGTTAGAATAAGGGGCAAATGGAAGACACTTCAATGGTGATCCTTCTAAAATGTGATCCCTCCAACTGCCCAATGCAGGGTTTACTAGAGCCTGTTTCCCAAACTTAGGAAGCTGAAGATGAGTGGACTTCAACTCCCAGAACTCCACAGTCAGCACTCGGGGTCCTTCCTCCCCTGGGCCTTTCCATGCTTTAGCTGTCCTCATTGCCTGCAGGGGGCAGTCTGTGCTCTGGCCTTTAAACCCTAAGTAGCCTCCTCAGGCAGTGAGGAAGACAGCTAAAGCTGGCAAAGACCCACATGGTTTCTTTAGGCCCATTCCTACAAGGCCTTTTGAACATGAATCATTTCTTATCTTTTATGCCTGTTTTTATCTCCCCTGGAAACTTGTGAAAGTTGAGAGAGGGCCTGGCTCGAGGTCACCCACCTGGCTTTCGTGGCTGAGATGGGACTCGTAAGTACTTGGGGGGGGGGGGAGGGTCCATCTTAATTTAAATTGGTTGCCACCTTTTCCTGTTATCAGAAGCATCAAAAATACAAAGATGGCCACAACCAATGAGAGATGATGCCGACTCCTTTGGAGGTTTTTGAGGGATGATATTCCTTGAGTTGGACTCAGAATCAAATGGAAAGTCAGGATAGTTTGAAGTGAGATCAGTATGTGCAAAAGAAAAATGATCTCATGATAAAACATGTGCTTATAATAGGCAATGTGTGTTTATATGTTTTTTTAGTCAATTTTCTTTGTTTTATTTTAATTCAAATATTTAATAAAGATTATTTAAAAGAAAAAGAAAATAACAATAATAATATTTCCTGGGCTTCAGTTGTACAGATAGCTGCTCAATGGCCTCAACCCACTGCAGCCAGGGCTGGTGGCACGGCAGTTGCAATTTAGAACATGACTCAAAGTTCTGATTCCATGGGAGCAGACTTTCAGTTGCCTTGCGATGATTTGAAACATCCCTTGTAGGCAGATGCTGATTGCCACCTGAATTTGCTTTCTTGGCCAGAGATACTGGGACAATTGCTGTTTTCCAGCTGTGCCAAATTGCTAATAGCTCACAAGCTTTCCCTAATAAATCCTCCTTGGGGGCCTGTTTGTTTTTTAGGGATTTCTGGTGTTGGATTTTGTCTGCATCTTACACAAATATTTGAATGGAGGTGAAGTGCTTAGAGTTGGCGTAGTTCTATTTTTTTTTTTAATAAACAAAGTTTATTAAATATTTACAGTAAAAACAGTACAATACATATAATACAACGCACGTAATACATACACAGGGTTCAAAAAGAGAAGAAAAAAGAAAAAGAATACGAAAAAGAAAAAAGAAGTGAAGTTAAGAAGTAAAGCATTCTGCCTTACCAATTACATTTGATATCGTTGTTTGCACTTAAGCTACTCTACGAGTAGTACATTCAATGCGCAGCTTAAGTATAATCCTTTTATTACTTTACATCAATTACATATATACATTTCCATTCCTTCATAACATTTTATCATTTATATATCTATCCATCAATGGTATAATGGTACTATAATATCTTCTTATGTATAAACTATAATTGTATTTGACATTTTTAAATTTGGTATTGAGGTTCCAGATTTTCGTTTAGATAAGTTATATTTTAGTTCTTAATTTATTGTTTTTGAGCAACCCAGATGTACCACCTGTCCCAGCTTTTATAGAAGTCATCCATGTCCCTATCTTGTAACTCATAGGTCAGCTTTGTCATTTCAACCACCTGGTAGATTTTATTCATCACACTATAGAATGTGGGGGGAAGTTCCTCTTTCCATGATTGGGCATACATAATTCTGGCCGCTGTTGTGATATGTAATATTAGATGTCTATCATATTTTGAGAAATGTTGTCTAAATATTTCTAATAGAAAAAGTTCTGGTCTCATTTTTATTTCCTTTTTTACAATTTCTTCAATCATATTTTGAATTTTCCCCCAAAATTGTCTAACTACTGAGCAAGTCCACCACATATGATAGTAGGTGCCTGATTTTTCCCGGCATTTCCAGCAGATAGGGGACAGTTTTGGGTACATTTTAGAGAGACGGGCTGGGGGAAGATGCCATCTGTAAAACATCTTATATATGTTCTCTTTATATGGGATTGAAAGTGTTATTTTATAGTTCTTCACCCAAATTTTTTCCCATTCTGGTAGGTTTATCATATACCCGAAATTTTGCCCCCAGGCTATCATATTGCCTTTTACTTCCTCCTCAGCAAGTTCTTGATAGAGCAAATATTTATATATTTTAGAGATTTGTTTATCATCCGTGCCCAATAGAATTTTGTCAAATGCGCCAATTTTTTGGAAGCCTTGCTTTTCCCTATCTTCTTTGTACTTAGATCTAATTTGGTAATATTGAATCCAGTCCAATTTACAGTGATCCCTCGATCATCGCGAGGGTTCCGTTCCAGGACCCCTCGCGATGATCGATTTTTCGCGAAGTAGCGGTGCGGAAGTAAAAACACCATCTGCGCATACGTAGATGGTGTTTTTACTTCCACCGCCACCTGCCCTTCGCCCGCCGTTGCCAGCTCCGCTTCCCAGCTGGGAAGCAAAGCTGGGGTGTCCCTAAGCGCGCGTGCGCTTGCGGACACCTCAGCTCCGCTTCCCAGCTGGGAAGCCGAGCTGGGGTTTCCCGAAGCGCGCGCGCGCTTGCGGACACCTCAGCTCCGCTTCCCAGCTGGGAAGCCGAGCTGGGGTGTCTCGAAGCGCGCGCGCGCCGCCCGCCATTGCCAGCTCCGCTTCCCAGCTGGGAAGCGGAGCTGGGGTGTCCCCGCGCGCGTGCCGCCCGCCCGCCCACGCCATTGCTCGCGCCTTACCGGGGGAAGACCCAGGGAAGCCTCTGCCCGGTGGGGAAACTCCACCATCTACGCATGCGTGGAAGGGCACGCATGCGCAGATGGTGGAGTTTACTTCCGGGTTGAAAACTCGCGATATAGCGTTTCGCAATAGGCGAGATCGCGAAACTCGAGGGATCACTGTAATCCCTTTTTCCTGGAGGTCAAATTTAGAAATTAATGTATCATCTTCATTTAGTAATTGATCGTATGTTATCTTATTGTTTAAATTCATTATCTTGGGATATGTTGTGGCCTCATTCGGTGAAAGCCATCTTGGTGTTTGCAAGTATTGGGACTTTTGCACTGAGTACCACGTTTCTATTAAACTTTTTCTCACACAATGTTGTCTAAAGTGTGTGAGTAATTTACCCTTTTTCCCTATTAAATATGAGTGCCAACCAAATTCCAGGTTATAGCCTTCTAAGGCTAATATTCTTTTATTCCTTAGGGTAATCCACTCTCTTATCCAATTCAATGATGCGGCTTTATAATAAAGCTTCCAATCCGGCACTCCCATCCCTCCTCTGCTCCTGTGATCCTGAAGGTGTTTGTATTTTAGTCTGGCCTTTTTTTTGCTCCAGATAAATTGATGGGTGAACTTTTTTAATGAATCAAAAAATTTCCCGGGTAGCTTTATGGGTATTGTCTGATAAAGGAAGAGAATCTTGGGGAGTATATTCATTTTAATCACTGCGATTTTTCCAAGAAATGAAAGTTGGAGATTGGCCCATTTACCCAAATTTGTTTTTGTCGTTTGCAAGAATTTTTCATAATTGTCTTTGTATATGGTACTGCATTTGGCTATGAGAAATATCTTACTTTTGAAGCAGTTTGGATTTCCAGTTCATTTTCCAGTTCTAGTCTTTGGTTTAAAGTCATATTTTTAACTATCATCTTAGTTTTATTTTTATTTATTTTCAACCCAGCCACTGCTCCAAAATCATCTATCTCTTTTAATAAATATTTGCCCGATATCATTGGGTCTTCCATAATGAATACCATATCATCTGCATAAGCTTGTAACTTAAATTCCTCATTTTTGGTGTTTAGTCCTTTTATTTTTGGGTTGTTTCTTATCTTAATCAATAGAGCTTCTAAAGCTGTTATAAAGATCAATGGCGCCAGTGGGCAACCTTGCCTTACACCTTTTTTAATTTGTATTTCCTCGGTCATTTCTTTATTAATTATTATTTTAGCTTTTTGCTGTGAGTATATTGTATTAATTAAGCCCACTAATTGGTCTCCAAAATTCATTTTTTGTAGCTGCAATATAAAATATCTCCAATTAATTTTGTCAAACGCTTTTTCAGCGTCCACGAAAATTAGTGCAGCTTGTCTTCCAATCTGGACATCATAATATTCAGTTACATTCAGAATTGTTCTAGTATTATTTTTAATTTGCCTGTACGGGAGAAAACTGCTTTGGTCAGTGTGGATTATTTGATTTAAAATTGGTTTTAATCTTTCAGAGATAATAGCCGCTAAAATTTTATAGTCAGTGTTGAGGAGGGTAATTGGCCTATAGTTTTGGATTAGAGACTTTTCAGATTCGCCTTTAGGAATTAAAGTAATGTATGCCTGCTTCCAGGACTCTGGTATTTTCCCGCCCGCTAGGATATCATTAAATAGTTCTAACATATATACTGTATCTCTAATGTTCCTTGTAAAGTCTTGTATAACTCAAAAGGTATCCCATCTGGTCCGGGAGTTTTATTATTTTTTTGTTTACCAAGAATTTGCCTAAGTTCAATCATCATGATTTTATCATTTAATTTTATTTTTTGATCTTCAGAGATTTTTGGTAATTGTATTTGATCTAGATAGTCATTGATTTTACTTTCCTCCACCTGTTCTTGGTCGTAAAGGTTGGAATAGAATTGTTCAGCTATAATTTTCTTTTTAGATTCCTTTGTTTGTCTTTCCCCCTGTAAGTCAATTAAACATTCAATATATCTGTCAGATTGTTGGGAGGCTAGTTTCCACGCCAGCCATCTCCCAGGCTTATTGGCATTTTCAAAGAAATTTTGTTTTTGGCTTCTAATTTTTTGTGCCAATTCCTCCTGATTATATAAATTCACCTTGTGTTTGGTCAGATACAGTTCCTTTAATGTTTTTAGATCAGATGGATTTTTATGAAGTTCCTCTTCTAAATTAGTAATTTTTTGAGTCAATTTCTGCATTTCACTCTTCTTTTGCCTATTCTTACCCGCTAGGTATGTTATCGATAAGCCTCTGATATAGGCCTTCGTAGTGTCCCATAAGTTGGCTTTATTTGTTTCGCCGTTGTCATTTATTTCTAGGAAGTATTTTAATTCCTTTTCCATTTTTAGTTTATATTCCTTTTCCTTAATAATGGATTGATTTAATGACCATCTTTTCCTATTAAATCTTTCTTGCTCCTTCCATTTTAACCTAATTGGGTTATGATCCGCCCAGATATTAGGGAGGATCTCCGATTCTGTAATGTTTTGAGTAAATTCTTGATTGGCCCATGCCATGTCTATTCTTGACCACGACTTATGTGGGTATGAGAAATATGTATAATATCTATTATTTGGATGTAAGAATCTCCACAGGTCTTTCAATAAGAATTCTTCTACCATATGTTTAAAAGTGTGTGGAAGAGTTTTCCTAGCTTTTCTCTTATTACTGCTTTTATAATCTTTTTTTCTATCCACTATCGAATTGTAGTCTCCTACCATTACAAATTTTTTTGGGTCGATTTCTAATATAATTTTATGTACTTTAGCATAGAATTCAGCCTGTTTTATGTTTGGAGCGTATATTGAAATTATTACTGTGGGGTTATTCCCTTTATTAATTTGTATTGCTAAGATCCTTCCTTCTTCATCAGAATATAGTAATTTGGGATTTAGCGTTGGTTTAGCGTAAATTACAATTCCGCGTTTCTTGACTGGGGCTAGGGAAGCAAAAGGTTTCCCTAGTTTTGGATATTCTAAGACTGAGTGCTGATCTTTCTTGATGTGTACTTCCTGGAGACAGGTTACATCTGGGTTGCTTTTTGTCAATTTATGCCATATTTTATTCCTTTTCTTTAAATCATTTATACCATTGATATTTATGGATATTAGAGAAAGTTCTTCTTCTGTAGTTATTTTCTTAGTTCCGCTCTCTACTTCCTGCTTTGGACCTTGTAATCGCCCCTTCTCTGCCATTGTTTGGTCGTTTATATCTGATTTCCGGTTCTTGTATATTGTCCTCTGAGGTAGATTCCTCTCTACTCTCCACCTCCTTCCTACCTCTCCCCCCTAACTCTTGAGATTCAATTGTCTTGATATTTTGTTCTAAAAAATTTTGGGCCTCTTTGGTTGTGTTAATTCTATATTTTTTCCCTAGAAGGGTGACTAAGAGGCCTTCGGGAATAAGCCACCTAAAGGAGATTTTGTATTGATGTAATTTGGATGTCAGAGTTTGATATTTCCTTCTCTTTTCCCTAATTCGCCTGGGGATTTGCTTTAAAACAATTACCCCTTTCCCCTTATACATTATCGGGTCGTCCTTAGCCAAATGATATATCTCGTCCCTCGCTTCTCGAGGTAATTTATTCCTATGGGCGTAACTGATGTACACTGGCACCCTGCTCCGTTCTGCGCCCCCACTCTCTTCTACATGCCTCTTGCACCCTGCTCCGTTCTGCATCCCCACTCTCTTCTATATGCCTCTTGCACCCTGCTCCGTTCTGCGCCCCCACTCTCTTCTACATGCCTCTTGCACCCTGCTCCATTCTGCGCCCCCACTCTCTTCTACATGCCTCTTGCACCCTGCTCCGTTCTGCATCCCCACTCTCTTCTACATGCCTCTTGCACCCTGCTCCATTCTGCGCCCCCACTCTCTTCTACATGCCTCTTGCACCCTGCTCCGTTCTGCATCCCCACTCTCTTCTACATGCCTCTTGCACCCTGCTCCATTCTGCGCCCCCACTCTCTTCTACATGCCTCTTGCACCCTGCTCCGTTCTGCATCCCCACTCTCTTCTACATGCCTATTGCACCCTGCTCCATTCTACGCCCCCACTCTCTTCTACATGTCTCTGGCACCCTGCTCCGTTCTGCATCCCCACTCTCTTCTACATGCCTCTTGCACCCTGCTCCATTCTGCGCCCCCACTCTCTTCTACATGCCTCTGGCACCCTGCTCCGTTCTGCATCCCCACTCTCTTCTACATACCTCTTGCACCCTGCTCCATTCTGCGCCCCCACTCTCTTCTACATGCCTCTTGCACCCTGCTCCGTTCTGCATCCCCACTCTCTTCTATATGCCTCTTGCACCCTGCTCCGTTCTGCATCTCCACTCTCTTCTACATGCCTCTGACACCCTGCTCCGTTCTGCATCCCCACTCTCTTCTACATGCCTCTTGCACCCTGCTCCGTTCTGCATCCCCACTCTCTTCTACATGCCTCTTGCACCCTGCTCCGTTCTGCATCCCCACTCTCTTCTACATGCCTCTTGCACCCTGCTCCGTTCTGCGCCCCCACTCTCTTCTACATGCCTCTTGCACCCTGCTCCGTTCTGCATCCCCACTCTCTTCTACATGCCTCTTGCACCCTGCTCCATTCTGCGCCCCCACTCTCTTCTACATGCCTCTTGCACCCTGCTCCGTTCTGCATCCCCACTCTCTTCTACATGCCTCTTGCACCCTGCTCCGTTCTGCATCCCCACTCTCTTCTACATGCCTCTTGCACCCTGCTCCGTTCTGCATCCCCACTCTCTTCTACATGCCTCTTGCACCCTGCTCCGTTCTGCGCCCCCACTCTCTTCTACATGCCTCTTGCACCCTGCTCCGTTCTGCATCCCCACTCTCTTCTACATGCCTCTTGCACCCTGCTCCGTTCTGCGCCCACACTCTCTTCTATATGCCTCTGGCACCCGGCTCCGTTCTGCACCCCTACTCTCTTCTGTATGCCTCTGGCACCCGGCTCCGTTCTGTGCCCCCACTCTCTTCTGTATGCCTCTGGCACCCTGCTCCGTTCTGTGCCCCCACTCTCTTCTGTATGCCTCTGGCACCCTGCTCCGTTCTGTGCCCCCACTCTCTTCTGTATGCCTCTGGCACCCTGCTCCGTTCTGCACCCCCACTCTCTTCTGTATGCCTCTGGCACCCGGCTCCGTTCTGCACCCCTACTCTCTTCTATATGCCTCTGGCACCCTGCTCCGTTCTGCACCCCTACTCTCTTCTGTATGCCTCTGGCACCCGGCTCCGTTCTGCGCCCACACTCTCTTCTATATGCCTCTGGCACCCTGCTCCGTTCTGCACCCCTACTCTCTTCTGTATGCCTCTGGCACCCGGCTCCGTTCTGCGCCCCCACTCTCTTCTATATGCCTCTGGCACCCTGCTCCGTTCTGCACCCCCACTCTCTTCTATATGCCTCTGGCTTCCTGCTCCGTTCTGCGCCCCCACTCTCTTCTATATGCCTCTGGCACCCTGCTCCGTTCTGCGCCCCCACTCTCTTCTATATGCCTCTGGCACCCTGCTCCGTTCTGCACCCCTACTCTCTTCTGTATGCCTCTGGCTTCCTGCTCCGTTCTGTACCCCCACTCTCTTCTATATGCCTCTGGCTTCCTGCTCCGTTCTGCGCCCCCACTCTCTTCTATATGCCTCTGGCTTCCTGCTCCGTTATGTGCCCCCACTCTCTTCTATATGCCTCTGGCACCCTGCTCCGTTCTGCACCCCTACTCTCTTCTGTATGCCTCTGGCACCCTGCTCCGTTCTGTGCCCCCACTCTCTTCTATATGCCTCTGGCTTCCTGCTCCGTTATGTGCCCCCACTCTCTTCTATATGCCTCTGGCACCCTGCTCCGTTCTGCACCCCTACTCTCTTCTGTATGCCTCTGGCACCCTGCTCCGTTCTGTGCCCCCACTCTCTTCTATATGCCTCTGGCACCCTGCTCCGTTCTGCGCCCCCACTCTCTTCTATATGCCTCTGGCACCCTGCTCCGTTCTGCACCCCTACTCTCTTCTGTATGCCTCTGGCTTCCTGCTCCGTTCTGTGCCCCCACTCTCTTCTGTATGCCTCTGGCACCCTGCTCCGTTCTGCACCCCTACTCTCTTCTGTATGCCTCTGGCACCCTGCTCCGTTCTGCACCCCTACTCTCTTCTATATGCCTCTGGCTTCCTGCTCCGTTCTGCGCCCCCACTCTCTTCTATATGCCTCTGGCTTCCTGCTCCGTTCTGTGCCCCCACTCTCTTCTGTATGCCTCTGGCACCCGGCTCCGTTCTGCACCCCTACTCTCTTCTGTATGGCTCTGGCACCCGGCTCCGTTCTGCGCCCCCACTCTCTTCTATATGCCTCTGGCACCCTGCTCCGTTCTGCACCCCTACTCTCTTCTGTATGCCTCTGGCACCCGGCTCCGTTCTGCGCCCCCACTCTCTTCTATATGCCTCTGGCACCCTGCTCCGTTCTGCACCCCTACTCTCTTCTGTATGCCTCTGGCTTCCTGCTCCGTTCTGTGCCCCCACTCTCTTCTATATGCCTCTGGCACCCTGCTCCGTTCTGTGCCCCCACTCTCTTCTATATGCCTCTGGCACCCTCCTCCGTTCTGTGCCCCCAATCTCTTCTATATGCCTCTGGCACCCTGCTCCGTTCTGCACCCCTACTCTCTTCTGTATGCCTCTGGCACCCTGCTCCGTTCTGCACCCCTACTCTCTTCTGTATGCCTCTGGCTTCCTGCTCCGTTCTGTACCCCCACTCTCTTCTATATGCCTCTGGCTTCCTGCTCCGTTCTGCGCCCCCACTCTCTTCTATATGCCTCTGGCTTCCTGCTCCGTTATGTGCCCCCATTCTCTTCTATATGCCTCTGGCACCCTGCTCCGTTCTGCACCCCTACTCTCTTCTGTATGCCTCTGGCACCCTGCTCCGTTCTGTGCCCCCACTCTCTTCTATATGCCTCTGGCACCCTGCTCCGTTCTGCGCCCCCACTCTCTTCTATATGCCTCTGGCACCCTGCTCCGTTCTGCACCCCTACTCTCTTCTGTATGCCTCTGGCTTCCTGCTCCGTTCTGTGCCCCCACTCTCTTCTGTATGCCTCTGGCACCCTGCTCCGTTCTGCACCCCTACTCTCTTCTGTATGCCTCTGGCACCCTGCTCCGTTCTGCACCCCTACTCTCTTCTATATGCCTCTGGCTTCCTGCTCCGTTCTGCGCCCCCACTCTCTTCTATATGCCTCTGGCTTCCTGCTCCGTTCTGTGCCCCCACTCTCTTCTGTATGCCTCTGGCACCCGGCTCCGTTCTGCACCCCTACTCTCTTCTGTATGCCTCTGGCACCCGGCTCCGTTCTGCGCCCCCACTCTCTTCTATATGCCTCTGGCACCCTGCTCCGTTCTGCACCCCTACTCTCTTCTGTATGCCTCTGGCACCCGGCTCCGTTCTGCGCCCCCACTCTCTTCTATATGCCTCTGGCACCCTGCTCCGTTCTGCACCCCTACTCTCTTCTGTATGCCTCTGGCTTCCTGCTCCGTTCTGTGCCCCCACTCTCTTCTATATGCCTCTGGCACCCTGCTCCGTTCTGTGCCCCCACTCTCTTCTATATGCCTCTGGCACCCTCCTCCGTTCTGTGCCCCCAATCTCTTCTATATGCCTCTGGCACCCTGCTCCGTTCTGCACCCCTACTCTCTTCTGTATGCCTCTGGCACCCTGCTCCGTTCTGTGCCCCCACTCTCTTCTATATGCCTCTGGCACCCTGCTCCGTTCTGCGCCCCCACTCTCTTCTATATGCCTCTGGAACCCTGCTCCGTTCTGCACCCCTACTCTCTTCTGTATGCCTCTGGCTTCCTGCTCCGTTCTGTGCCCCCACTCTCTTCTATATGCCTCTGGCACCCTGCTCCGTTCTGTGCCCCCACTCTCTTCTATATGCCTCTGGCACCCTCCTCCGTTCTGTGCCCCCACTCTCTTCTATATGCCTCTGGCACCCGGCTCCGTTCTGCGCCCCCACTCTCTTCTATATGCCTCTGGCACCCTGCTCCGTTCTGTGCCCCCACTCTCTTCTATATGCCTCTTGCACCCTGCTCCGTTCTGCACCCCTACTCTCTTCTATATGCCTCTGGCTTCCTGCTCCGTTCTGTGCCCCCACTCTCTTCTATATGCCTCTGGCACCCTGCTCCGTTCTGCACCCCTACTCTCTTCTATATGCCTCTGGCACCCTGCTCCATTCTGCAACCCCACTCTCTTCTATATGCCTCTGGCACCCTGCTCCATTCTGCGCCCCCACTCTCTTCTATATGCCTCTGGCTTCCTGCTCCGTTCTGTGCCCCCACTCTCTTCTATATGCCTCTGGCACCCTGCTCCGTTCTGCACCCCTACTCTCTTCTATATGCCTCTGGCACCCTGCTCCGTTCTGCGCCCCCACTCTCTTCTATATGCCTCTCGCTTCCTGCTCCGTTCTGTGCCCCCACTCTCTTCTATATGCCTCTGGCACCCTGCTCCGTTCTGCACCCCCACTCTCTTCTGTATGCCTCTGGCACCCTGCTCCGTTCTGTGCCCCCACTCTCTTCTATATGCCTCTGGCACCCTGCTCCGTTCTGCACCCCTACTCTCTTCTATATGCCTCTGGCACCCTGCTCCATTCTGCAACCCCACTCTCTTCTATATGCCTCTGGCACCCTGCTCCATTCTGCGCCCCCACTCTCTTCTATATGCCTCTGGCTTCCTGCTCCGTTCTGCGCCCCCACTCTCTTCTATATGCCTCTGGCTTCCTGCTCCGTTATGTGCCCCCACTCTCTTCTATATGCCTCTGGCACCCTGCTCCGTTCTGCACCCCTACTCTCTTCTGTATGCCTCTGGCACCCTGCTCCGTTCTGTGCCCCCACTCTCTTCTATATGCCTCTGGCACCCTGCTCCGTTCTGCGCCCCCACTCTCTTCTATATGCCTCTGGCACCCTGCTCCGTTCTGCACCCCTACTCTCTTCTGTATGCCTCTGGCACCCTGCTCCGTTCTGTGCCCCCACTCTCTTCTATATGCCTCTGGCACCCTGCTCCGTTCTGCGCCCCCACTCTCTTCTATATGCCTCTGGCACCCTGCTCCGTTCTGCACCCCTACTCTCTTCTGTATGCCTCTGGCTTCCTGCTCCGTTCTGTGCCCCCACTCTCTTCTGTATGCCTCTGGCACCCTGCTCCGTTCTGCACCCCTACTCTCTTCTGTATGCCTCTGGCACCCTGCTCCGTTCTGCACCCCTGCTCTCTTCTATATGCCTCTGGCTTCCTGCTCCGTTCTGCGCCCCCACTCTCTTCTATATGCCTCTGGCTTCCTGCTCCGTTCTGTGCCCCCACTCTCTTCTGTATGCCTCTGGCACCCGGCTCCGTTCTGCACCCCTACTCTCTTCTGTATGCCTCTGGCACCCGGCTCCGTTCTGCGCCCCCACTCTCTTCTATATGCCTCTGGCACCCTGCTCCGTTCTGCACCCCTACTCTCTTCTGTATGCCTCTGGCACCCGGCTCCGTTCTGCGCCCCCACTCTCTTCTATATGCCTCTGGCACCCTGCTCCGTTCTGCACCCCTACTCTCTTCTGTATGCCTCTGGCTTCCTGCTCCGTTCTGTGCCCCCACTCTCTTCTATATGCCTCTGGCACCCTGCTCCGTTCTGTGCCCCCACTCTCTTCTATATGCTTCTGGCACCCTCCTCCGTTCTGTGCCCCCAATCTCTTCTATATGCCTCTGGCACCCTGCTCCGTTCTGCACCCCTACTCTCTTCTGTATGCCTCTGGCACCCTGCTCCGTTCTGTGCCCCCACTCTCTTCTATATGCCTCTGGCACCCTCCTCCGTTCTGTGCCCCCACTCTCTTCTATATGCCTCTGGCACCCTGCTCCGTTCTGCACCCCTACTCTCTTCTGTATGCCTCTGGCACCCTGCTCCGTTCTGTGCCCCCACTCTCTTCTATATGCCTCTGGCACCCTGCTCCGTTCTGCGCCCCCACTCTCTTCTATATGCCTCTGGCACCCTGCTCCGTTCTGCACCCCTACTCTCTTCTGTATGCCTCTGGCTTCCTGCTCCGTTCTGTGCCCCCACTCTCTTCTATATGCCTCTGGCACCCTGCTCCGTTCTGTGCCCCCACTCTCTTCTATATGCCTCTGGCACCCTCCTCCGTTCTGTGCCCCCACTCTCTTCTATATGCCTCTGGCACCCGGCTCCGTTCTGCGCCCCCACTCTCTTCTATATGCCTCTGGCACCCTGCTCCGTTCTGTGCCCCCACTCTCTTCTATATGCCTCTTGCACCCTGCTCCGTTCTGCACCCCTACTCTCTTCTATATGCCTCTGGCTTCCTGCTCCGTTCTGTGCCCCCACTCTCTTCTATATGCCTCTGGCACCCTGCTCCATTCTGCACCCCTACTCTCTTCTATATGCCTCTGGCACCCTGCTCCATTCTGCAACCCCACTCTCTTCTATATGCCTCTGGCACCCTGCTCCATTCTGCGCCCCCACTCTCTTCTATATGCCTCTGGCTTCCTGCTCCGTTCTGTGCCCCCACTCTCTTCTATATGCCTCTGGCACCCTGCTCCGTTCTGCACCCCTACTCTCTTCTATATGCCTCTGGCACCCTGCTCCGTTCTGCGCCCCCACTCTCTTCTATATGCCTCTCGCTTCCTGCTCCGTTCTGTGCCCCCACTCTCTTCTATATGCCTCTGGCACCCTGCTCCGTTCTGCACCCCCACTCTCTTCTGTATGCCTCTGGCACCCTGCTCCGTTCTGTGCCCCCACTCTCTTCTATATGCCTCTGGCACCCTGCTCCGTTCTGTGCCCCCACTCTCTTCTATATGCCTCTGGCACCCTGCTCCGTTCTGCACCCCTACTCTCTTCTATATGCCTCTGGCACCCTGCTCCGTTCTGTGCCCCCACTCTCTTCTATATGCCTCTGGCACCCTCCTCCGTTCTGTGCCCCCACTCTCTTCTATATGCCTCTGGCACCCGGCTCCGTTCTGCGCCCCCACTCTCTTCTATATGCCTCTGGCACCCTGCTCCGTTCTGTGCCCCCACTCTCTTCTATATGCCTCTTGCACCCTGCTCCGTTCTGCACCCCTACTCTCTTCTATATGCCTCTGGCTTCCTGCTCCGTTCTGTGCCCCCACTCTCTTCTATATGCCTCTGGCACCCTGCTCCATTCTGCACCCCTACTCTCTTCTATATGCCTCTGGCACCCTGCTCCATTCTGCAACCCCACTCTCTTCTATATGCCTCTGGCACCCTGCTCCATTCTGCGCCCCCACTCTCTTCTATATGCCTCTGGCTTCCTGCTCCGTTCTGTGCCCCCACTCTCTTCTATATGCCTCTGGCACCCTGCTCCGTTCTGCACCCCTACTCTCTTCTATATGCCTCTGGCACCCTGCTCCGTTCTGCGCCCCCACTCTCTTCTATATGCCTCTCGCTTCCTGCTCCGTTCTGTCCCCCACTCTCTTCTATATGCCTCTGGCACCCTGCTCCGTTCTGCACCCCCACTCTCTTCTGTATGCCTCTGGCACCCTGCTCCGTTCTGTGCCCCCACTCTCTTCTATATGCCTCTGGCACCCTGCTCCGTTCTGCACCCCTACTCTCTTCTATATGCCTCTGGCACCCTGCTCCATTCTGCAACCCCACTCTCTTCTATATGCCTCTGGCACCCTGCTCCATTCTGCGCCCCCACTCTCTTCTATATGCCTCTGGCTTCCTGCTCCGTTCTGCGCCCCCACTCTCTTCTATATGCCTCTGGCTTCCTGCTCCGTTATGTGCCCCCACTCTCTTCTATATGCCTCTGGCACCCTGCTCCGTTCTGCACCCCTACTCTCTTCTGTATGCCTCTGGCACCCTGCTCCGTTCTGTGCCCCCACTCTCTTCTATATGCCTCTGGCACCCTGCTCCGTTCTGCGCCCCCACTCTCTTCTATATGCCTCTGGCACCCTGCTCCGTTCTGCACCCCTACTCTCTTCTGTATGCCTCTGGCACCCTGCTCCGTTCTGTGCCCCCACTCTCTTCTATATGCCTCTGGCACCCTGCTCCGTTCTGCGCCCCCACTCTCTTCTATATGCCTCTGGCACCCTGCTCCGTTCTGCACCCCTACTCTCTTCTGTATGCCTCTGGCTTCCTGCTCCGTTCTGTGCCCCCACTCTCTTCTGTATGCCTCTGGCACCCTGCTCCGTTCTGCACCCCTACTCTCTTCTGTATGCCTCTGGCACCCTGCTCCGTTCTGCACCCCTGCTCTCTTCTATATGCCTCTGGCTTCCTGCTCCGTTCTGCGCCCCCACTCTCTTCTATATGCCTCTGGCTTCCTGCTCCGTTCTGTGCCCCCACTCTCTTCTGTATGCCTCTGGCACCCGGCTCCGTTCTGCACCCCTACTCTCTTCTGTATGCCTCTGGCACCCGGCTCCGTTCTGCGCCCCCACTCTCTTCTATATGCCTCTGGCACCCTGCTCCGTTCTGCACCCCTACTCTCTTCTGTATGCCTCTGGCACCCGGCTCCGTTCTGCGCCCCCACTCTCTTCTATATGCCTCTGGCACCCTGCTCCGTTCTGCACCCCTACTCTCTTCTGTATGCCTCTGGCTTCCTGCTCCGTTCTGTGCCCCCACTCTCTTCTATATGCCTCTGGCACCCTGCTCCGTTCTGTGCCCCCACTCTCTTCTATATGCCTCTGGCACCCTCCTCCGTTCTGTGCCCCCAATTTCTTCTATATGCCTCTGGCACCCTGCTCCGTTCTGCACCCCTACTCTCTTCTGTATGCCTCTGGCACCCTGCTCCGTTCTGTGCCCCCACTCTCTTCTATATGCCTCTGGCACCCTCCTCCGTTCTGTGCCCCCACTCTCTTCTATATGCCTCTGGCACCCTGCTCCGTTCTGCACCCCTACTCTCTTCTGTATGCCTCTGGCACCCTGCTCCGTTCTGTGCCCCCACTCTCTTCTATATGCCTCTGGCACCCTGCTCCGTTCTGCGCCCCCACTCTCTTCTATATGCCTCTGGCACCCTGCTCCGTTCTGCACCCCTACTCTCTTCTGTATGCCTCTGGCTTCCTGCTCCGTTCTGTGCCCCCACTCTCTTCTATATGCCTCTGGCACCCTGCTCCGTTCTGTGCCCCCACTCTCTTCTATATGCCTCTGGCACCCTCCTCCGTTCTGTGCCCCCACTCTCTTCTATATGCCTCTGGCACCCGGCTCCGTTCTGCGCCCCCACTCTCTTCTATATGCCTCTGGCACCCTGCTCCGTTCTGTGCCCCCACTCTCTTCTATATGCCTCTTGCACCCTGCTCCGTTCTGCACCCCTACTCTCTTCTATATGCCTCTGGCTTCCTGCTCCGTTCTGTGCCCCCACTCTCTTCTATATGCCTCTGGCACCCTGCTCCATTCTGCACCCCTACTCTCTTCTATATGCCTCTGGCACCCTGCTCCATTCTGCAACCCCACTCTCTTCTATATGCCTCTGGCACCCTGCTCCATTCTGCGCCCCCACTCTCTTCTATATGCCTCTGGCTTCCTGCTCCGTTCTGTGCCCCCACTCTCTTCTATATGCCTCTGGCACCCTGCTCCGTTCTGCACCCCTACTCTCTTCTATATGCCTCTGGCACCCTGCTCCGTTCTGCGCCCCCACTCTCTTCTATATGCCTCTCGCTTCCTGCTCCGTTCTGTGCCCCCACTCTCTTCTATATGCCTCTGGCACCCTGCTCCGTTCTGCACCCCCACTCTCTTCTGTATGCCTCTGGCACCCTGCTCCGTTCTGTGCCCCCACTCTCTTCTATATGCCTCTGGCACCCTGCTCCGTTCTGTGCCCCCACTCTCTTCTATATGCCTCTGGCACCCTGCTCCGTTCTGCACCCCTACTCTCTTCTATATGCCTCTGGCACCCTGCTCCATTCTGCAACCCCACTCTCTTCTATATGCCTCTGGCACCCTGCTCCATTCTGCGCCCCCACTCTCTTCTATATGCCTCTGGCTTCCTGCTCCGTTCTGTGCCCCCACTCTCTTCTATATGCCTCTGGCTTCCTGCTCCGTTCTGCACCCCCACTCTCTTCTATATGCCTCTGGCACCCTGCTCCGTTCTGCACCCCTACTCTCTTCTGTATGCCTCTGGCACCCTGCTCCGTTCTGTGCCCCCACTCTCTTCTATATGTCTCTGGCACCCTGCTCCGTTCTGCGCCCCCACTCTCTTCTATATGCCTCTGGCACCCTGCTCCGTTCTGCAACCCTACTCTCTTCTGTATGCCTCTGGCTTCCTGCTCCGTTCTGTGCCCCCACTCTCTTCTGTATGCCTCTGGCACCCTGCTCCGTTCTGCACCCCTACTCTCTTCTGTATGCCTCTGGCACCCTGCTCCGTTCTGCACCCCTACTCTCTTCTATATGCCTCTGGCTTCCTGCTCCGTTCTGCGCCCCCACTCTCTTCTATATGCCTCTGGCTTCCTGCTCCATTCTGTGCCCCCACTATCTTCTGTATGCCTCTGGCACCCGGCTCCGTTCTGCACCCCTACTCTCTTCTGTATGCCTCTGGCACCCGGCTCCGTTTTGCGCCCCCACTCTCTTCTATATGCCTCTGGCACCCTGCTCCGTTCTGCACCCCTACTCTCTTCTGTATGCCTCTGGCACCCGGCTCCGTTCTGCGCCCCCACTCTCTTCTATATGCCTCTGGCACCCTGCTCCGTTCTGCACCCCTACTCTCTTCTGTATGCCTCTGGCTTCCTGCTCCGTTCTGTGCCCCCACTCTCTTCTATATGCCTCTGGCACCCTGCTCCGTTCTGTGCCCCCACTCTCTTCTATATGCCTCTGGCACCCTCCTCCGTTCTGTGCCCCCAATCTCTTCTATATGCCTCTGGCACCCTGCTCCGTTCTGCACCCCTACTCTCTTCTGTATGCCTCTGGCACCCTGCTCCGTTCTGTGCCCCCACTCTCTTCTATATGCCTCTGGCACCCTCCTCCGTTCTGTGCCCCCACTCTCTTCTATATGCCTCTGGCACCCTGCTCCGTTCTGCACCCCTACTCTCTTCTGTATGCCTCTGGCACCCTGCTCCGTTCTGTGCCCCCACTCTCTTCTATATGCCTCTGGCACCCTCCTCCGTTCTGTGCCCCCAATCTCTTCTATATGCCTCTGGCACCCTGCTCCGTTCTGCACCCCTACTCTCTTCTGTATGCCTCTGGCACCCTGCTCCGTTCTGTGCCCCCACTCTCTTCTATATGCCTCTGGCACCCTCCTCCGTTCTGTGCCCCCACTCTCTTCTATATGCCTCTGGCACCCTGCTCCGTTCTGCACCCCTACTCTCTTCTGTATGCCTCTGGCACCCTGCTCCGTTCTGTGCCCCCACTCTCTTCTATATGCCTCTGGCACCCTGCTCCGTTCTGCGCCCCCACTCTCTTCTATATGCCTCTGGCACCCTGCTCCGTTCTGCACCCCTACTCTCTTCTGTATGCCTCTGGCTTCCTGCTCCGTTCTGTGCCCCCACTCTCTTCTATATGCCTCTGGCACCCTGCTCCGTTCTGTGCCCCCACTCTCTTCTATATGCCTCTGGCACCCTCCTCCGTTCTGTGCCCCCACTCTCTTCTATATGCTTCTGGCACCCGGCTCCGTTCTGCGCCCCCACTCTCTTCTATATGCCTCTGGCACCCTGCTCCGTTCTGTGCCCCCACTCTCTTCTATATGCCTCTTGCACCCTGCTCCGTTCTGCACCCCTACTCTCTTCTATATGCCTCTGGCTTCCTGCTCCGTTCTGTGCCCCCACTCTCTTCTATATGCCTCTGACACCCTGCTCCATTCTGCACCCCTACTCTCTTCTATATGCCTCTGGCACCCTGCTCCATTCTGCAACCCCACTCTCTTCTATATGCCTCTGGCACCCTGCTCCATTCTGCGCCCCCACTCTCTTCTATATGCCTCTGGCTTCCTGCTCCGTTCTGTGCCCCCACTCTCTTCTATATGCCTCTGGCACCATGCTCCGTTCTGCACCCCTACTCTCTTCTATATGCCTCTGGCACCCTGCTCCGTTCTGCGCCCCCACTCTCTTCTATATGCCTCTCGCTTCCTGCTCCGTTCTGTGCCCCCACTCTCTTCTATATGCCTCTGGCACCCTGCTCCGTTCTGCACCCCCACTCTCTTCTGTATGCCTCTGGCACCCTGCTCCGTTCTGTGCCCCCACTCTCTTCTATATGCCTCTGGCACCCTGCTCCGTTCTGCACCCCTACTCTCTTCTATATGCCTCTGGCACCCTGCTCCATTCTGCAACCCCACTCTCTTCTATATGCCTCTGGCACCCTGCTCCATTCTGCGCCCCCACTCTCTTCTATATGCCTCTGGCTTCCTGCTCCGTTCTGTGCCCCCACTCTCTTCTATATGCCTCTGGCACCCTCCTCCGTTCTGTGCCCCCAATCTCTTCTATATGCCTCTGGCACCCTGCTCCGTTCTGCACCCCTACTCTCTTCTGTATGCCTCTGGCACCCTGCTCCGTTCTGCACCCCTACTCTCTTCTGTATGCCTCTGGCACCCTGCTCCGTTCTGTGCCCCCACTCTCTTCTATATGCCTCTGGCACCCTGCTCCGTTCTGCGCCCCCACTCTCTTCTATATGCCTCTGGCACCCTGCTCCGTTCTGCACCCCTACTCTCTTCTGTATGCCTCTGGCTTCCTGCTCCGTTCTGTGCCCCCACTCTCTTCTATATGCCTCTGGCACCCTGCTCCGTTCTGTGCCCCCACTCTCTTCTATATGCCTCTGGCACCCTCCTCCGTTCTGTGCCCCCACTCTCTTCTATATGCTTCTGGCACCCGGCTCCGTTCTGCGCCCCCACTCTCTTCTATATGCCTCTGGCACCCTGCTCCGTTCTGTGCCCCCACTCTCTTCTATATGCCTCTTGCACCCTGCTCCGTTCTGCACCCCTACTCTCTTCTATATGCCTCTGGCTTCCTGCTCCGTTCTGTGCCCCCACTCTCTTCTATATGCCTCTGGCACCCTGCTCCATTCTGCACCCCTACTCTCTTCTATATGCCTCTGGCACCCTGCTCCATTCTGCAACCCCACTCTCTTCTATATGCCTCTGGCACCCTGCTCCATTCTGCGCCCCCACTCTCTTCTATATGCCTCTGGCTTCCTGCTCCGTTCTGTGCCCCCACTCTCTTCTATATGCCTCTGGCACCATGCTCCGTTCTGCACCCCTACTCTCTTCTATATGCCTCTGGCACCCTGCTCCGTTCTGCGCCCCCACTCTCTTCTATATGCCTCTCGCTTCCTGCTCCGTTCTGTGCCCCCACTCTCTTCTATATGCCTCTGGCACCCTGCTCCGTTCTGCACCCCCACTCTCTTCTGTATGCCTCTGGCACCCTGCTCCGTTCTGTGCCCCCACTCTCTTCTATATGCCTCTGGCACCCTGCTCCGTTCTGTGCCCCCACTCTCTTCTATATGCCTCTGGCACCCTGCTCCGTTCTGCACCCCTACTCTCTTCTATATGCCTCTGGCACCCTGCTCCATTCTGCAACCCCACTCTCTTCTATATGCCTCTGGCACCCTGCTCCATTCTGCGCCCCCACTCTCTTCTATATGCCTCTGGCTTCCTGCTCCGTTCTGTGCCCCCACTCTCTTCTATATGCCTCTGGCTTCCTGCTCCGTTCTGCACCCCTACTCTCTTCTATATGCCTCTGGCACCCTGCTCCGTTCTGCGCCCCCACTCTCTTCTATATGCCTCTGGCACCCTGCTCCGTTCTGCACCCCTACTCTCTTCTGTATGCCTCTGGCACCCTGCTCCGTTCTGTGCCCCCACTCTCTTCTATATGCCTCTGGCACCCTGCTCCGTTCTGCGCCCCCACTCTCTTCTATATGCCTCTGGCACCCTGCTCCGTTCTGCACCCCTACTCTCTTCTGTATGCCTCTGGCTTCCTGCTCCGTTCTGTGCCCCCACTCTCTTCTGTATGCCTCTGGCACCCTGCTCCGTTCTGCACCCCTACTCTCTTCTGTATGCCTCTGGCACCCTGCTCCGTTCTGCACCCCTACTCTCTTCTATATGCCTCTGGCTTCCTGCTCCGTTCTGCGCCCCCACTCTCTTCTATATGCCTCTGGCTTCCTGCTCCGTTCTGTGCCCCCACTCTCTTCTGTATGCCTCTGGCACCCGGCTCCGTTCTGCACCCCTACTCTCTTCTGTATGCCTCTGGCACCCGGCTCCGTTCTGCGCCCCCACTCTCTTCTATATGCCTCTGGCACCCTGCTCCGTTCTGCACCCCTACTCTCTTCTGTATGCCTCTGGCTTCCTGCTCCGTTCTGTGCCCCCACTCTCTTCTATATGCCTCTGGCACCCTGCTCCGTTCTGTGCCCCCACTCTCTTCTATATGCCTCTGGCACCCTCCTCCGTTCTGTGCCCCCAATCTCTTCTATATGCCTCTGGCACCCTGCTCCGTTCTGCACCCCTACTCTCTTCTGTATGCCTCTGGCACCCTGCTCCGTTCTGCACCCCTACTCTCTTCTATATGCCTCTGGCTTCCTGCTCCGTTCTGCGCCCCCACTCTCTTCTATATGCCTCTGGCTTCCTGCTCCGTTCTGTGCCCCCACTCTCTTCTGTATGCCTCTGGCACCCGGCTCCGTTCTGCACCCCTACTCTCTTCTGTATGCCTCTGGCACCCGGCTCCGTTCTGCGCCCCCACTCTCTTCTATATGCCTCTGGCACCCTGCTCCGTTCTGCACCCCTACTCTCTTCTGTATGCCTCTGGCTTCCTGCTCCGTTCTGTGCCCCCACTCTCTTCTATATGCCTCTGGCACCCTGCTCCGTTCTGTGCCCCCACTCTCTTCTATATGCCTCTGGCACCCTCCTCCGTTCTGTGCCCCCAATCTCTTCTATATGCCTCTGGCACCCTGCTCCGTTCTGCACCCCTACTCTCTTCTGTATGCCTCTGGCACCCTGCTCCGTTCTGTGCCCCCACTCTCTTCTATATGCCTCTGGCACCCTCCTCCGTTCTGCGCCCCCACTCTCTTCTATATGCCTCTCGCTTCCTGCTCCGTTCTGTGCCCCCACTCTCTTCTATATGCCTCTGGCACCCTGCTCCGTTCTGCACCCCCACTCTCTTCTGTATGCCTCTGGCACCCTGCTCCGTTCTGCACCCCTACTCTCTTCTGTATGCCTCTGGCTTCCTGCTCCGTTCTGTGCCCCCACTCTCTTCTATATGCCTCTGGCACCCTGCTCCGTTCTGTGCCCCCACTCTCTTCTATATGCCTCTGGCACCCTCCTCCGTTCTGTGCCCCCACTCTCTTCTATATGCTTCTGGCACCCGGCTCCGTTCTGCGCCCCCACTCTCTTCTATATGCCTCTGGCACCCTGCTCCGTTCTGTGCCCCCACTCTCTTCTATATGCCTCTTGCACCCTGCTCCGTTCTGCACCCCTACTCTCTTCTATATGCCTCTGGCTTCCTGCTCCGTTCTGTGCCCCCACTCTCTTCTATATGCCTCTGGCACCCTGCTCCATTCTGCACCCCTACTCTCTTCTATATGCCTCTGGCACCCTGCTCCATTCTGCAACCCCACTCTCTTCTATATGCCTCTGGCACCCTGCTCCATTCTGCGCCCCCACTCTCTTCTATATGCCTCTGGCTTCCTGCTCCGTTCTGTGCCCCCACTCTCTTCTATATGCCTCTGGCACCATGCTCCGTTCTGCACCCCTACTCTCTTCTATATGCCTCTGGCACCCTGCTCCGTTCTGCGCCCCCACTCTCTTCTATATGCCTCTCGCTTCCTGCTCCGTTCTGTGCCCCCACTCTCTTCTATATGCCTCTGGCACCCTGCTCCGTTCTGCACCCCCACTCTCTTCTGTATGCCTCTGGCACCCTGCTCCGTTCTGTGCCCCCACTCTCTTCTATATGCCTCTGGCACCCTGCTCCGTTCTGTGCCCCCACTCTCTTCTATATGCCTCTGGCACCCTGCTCCGTTCTGCACCCCTACTCTCTTCTATATGCCTCTGGCACCCTGCTCCATTCTGCAACCCCACTCTCTTCTATATGCCTCTGGCACCCTGCTCCATTCTGCGCCCCCACTCTCTTCTATATGCCTCTGGCTTCCTGCTCCGTTCTGTGCCCCCACTCTCTTCTATATGCCTCTGGCTTCCTGCTCCGTTCTGCACCCCTACTCTCTTCTATATGCCTCTGGCACCCTGCTCCGTTCTGCGCCCCCACTCTCTTCTATATGCCTCTGGCACCCTGCTCCGTTCTGCACCCCTACTCTCTTCTGTATGCCTCTGGCACCCTGCTCCGTTCTGTGCCCCCACTCTCTTCTATATGCCTCTGGCACCCTGCTCCGTTCTGCGCCCCCACTCTCTTCTATATGCCTCTGGCACCCTGCTCCGTTCTGCACCCCTACTCTCTTCTGTATGCCTCTGGCTTCCTGCTCCGTTCTGTGCCCCCACTCTCTTCTGTATGCCTCTGGCACCCTGCTCCGTTCTGCACCCCTACTCTCTTCTGTATGCCTCTGGCACCCTGCTCCGTTCTGCACCCCTACTCTCTTCTATATGCCTCTGGCTTCCTGCTCCGTTCTGCGCCCCCACTCTCTTCTATATGCCTCTGGCTTCCTGCTCCGTTCTGTGCCCCCACTCTCTTCTGTATGCCTCTGGCACCCGGCTCCGTTCTGCACCCCTACTCTCTTCTGTATGCCTCTGGCACCCGGCTCCGTTCTGCGCCCCCACTCTCTTCTATATGCCTCTGGCACCCTGCTCCGTTCTGCACCCCTACTCTCTTCTGTATGCCTCTGGCTTCCTGCTCCGTTCTGTGCCCCCACTCTCTTCTATATGCCTCTGGCACCCTGCTCCGTTCTGTGCCCCCACTCTCTTCTATATGCCTCTGGCACCCTCCTCCGTTCTGTGCCCCCAATCTCTTCTATATGCCTCTGGCACCCTGCTCCGTTCTGCACCCCTACTCTCTTCTGTATGCCTCTGGCACCCTGCTCCGTTCTGCACCCCTACTCTCTTCTATATGCCTCTGGCTTCCTGCTCCGTTCTGCGCCCCCACTCTCTTCTATATGCCTCTGGCTTCCTGCTCCGTTCTGTGCCCCCACTCTCTTCTGTATGCCTCTGGCACCCGGCTCCGTTCTGCACCCCTACTCTCTTCTGTATGCCTCTGGCACCCGGCTCCGTTCTGCGCCCCCACTCTCTTCTATATGCCTCTGGCACCCTGCTCCGTTCTGCACCCCTACTCTCTTCTGTATGCCTCTGGCTTCCTGCTCCGTTCTGTGCCCCCACTCTCTTCTATATGCCTCTGGCACCCTGCTCCGTTCTGTGCCCCCACTCTCTTCTATATGCCTCTGGCACCCTCCTCCGTTCTGTGCCCCCAATCTCTTCTATATGCCTCTGGCACCCTGCTCCGTTCTGCACCCCTACTCTCTTCTGTATGCCTCTGGCACCCTGCTCCGTTCTGTGCCCCCACTCTCTTCTATATGCCTCTGGCACCCTCCTCCGTTCTGCGCCCCCACTCTCTTCTATATGCCTCTCGCTTCCTGCTCCGTTCTGTGCCCCCACTCTCTTCTATATGCCTCTGGCACCCTGCTCCGTTCTGCACCCCCACTCTCTTCTGTATGCCTCTGGCACCCTGCTCCGTTCTGCACCCCCACTCTCTTCTGTATGCCTCTGGCACCCTGCTCCGTTCTGTGCCCCCACTCTCTTCTATATGCCTCTGGCACCCTGCTCCGTTCTGTGCCCCCACTCTCTTCTATATGCCTCTGGCACCCTGCTCCGTTCTGCACCCCTACTCTCTTCTATATGCCTCTGGCACCCTGCTCCATTCTGCAACCCCACTCTCTTCTATATGCCTCTGGCACCCTGCTCCATTCTGCGCCCCCACTCTCTTCTATATGCCTCTGGCTTCCTGCTCCGTTCTGTGCCCCCACTCTCTTCTATATGCCTCTGGCTTCCTGCTCCGTTCTGCACCCCCACTCTCTTCTATATGCCTCTGGCACCCTGCTCCGTTCTGCACCCCTACTCTCTTCTGTATGCCTCTGGCACCCTGCTCCGTTCTGTGCCCCCACTCTCTTCTATATGTCTCTGGCACCCTGCTCCGTTCTGCGCCCCCACTCTCTTCTATATGCCTCTGGCACCCTGCTCCGTTCTGCAACCCTACTCTCTTCTGTATGCCTCTGGCTTCCTGCTCCGTTCTGTGCCCCCACTCTCTTCTGTATGCCTCTGGCACCCTGCTCCGTTCTGCACCCCTACTCTCTTCTGTATGCCTCTGGCACCCTGCTCCGTTCTGCACCCCTACTCTCTTCTATATGCCTCTGGCTTCCTGCTCCGTTCTGCGCCCCCACTCTCTTCTATATGCCTCTGGCTTCCTGCTCCGTTCTGTGCCCCCACTATCTTCTGTATGCCTCTGGCACCCGGCTCCGTTCTGCACCCCTACTCTCTTCTGTATGCCTCTGGCACCCGGCTCCGTTTTGCGCCCCCACTCTCTTCTATATGCCTCTGGCACCCTGCTCCGTTCTGCACCCCTACTCTCTTCTGTATGCCTCTGGCACCCGGCTCCGTTCTGCGCCCCCACTCTCTTCTATATGCCTCTGGCACCCTGCTCCGTTCTGCACCCCTACTCTCTTCTGTATGCCTCTGGCTTCCTGCTCCGTTCTGTGCCCCCACTCTCTTCTATATGCCTCTGGCACCCTGCTCCGTTCTGTGCCCCCACTCTCTTCTATATGCCTCTGGCACCCTCCTCCGTTCTGTGCCCCCAATCTCTTCTATATGCCTCTGGCACCCTGCTCCGTTCTGCACCCCTACTCTCTTCTGTATGCCTCTGGCACCCTGCTCCGTTCTGTGCCCCCACTCTCTTCTATATGCCTCTGGCACCCTCCTCCGTTCTGTGCCCCCACTCTCTTCTATATGCCTCTGGCACCCTGCTCCGTTCTGCACCCCTACTCTCTTCTGTATGCCTCTGGCACCCTGCTCCGTTCTGTGCCCCCACTCTCTTCTATATGCCTCTGGCACCCTCCTCCGTTCTGTGCCCCCAATCTCTTCTATATGCCTCTGGCACCCTGCTCCGTTCTGCACCCCTACTCTCTTCTGTATGCCTCTGGCACCCTGCTCCGTTCTGTGCCCCCACTCTCTTCTATATGCCTCTGGCACCCTCCTCCGTTCTGTGCCCCCACTCTCTTCTATATGCCTCTGGCACCCTGCTCCGTTCTGCACCCCTACTCTCTTCTGTATGCCTCTGGCACCCTGCTCCGTTCTGTGCCCCCACTCTCTTCTATATGCCTCTGGCACCCTGCTCCGTTCTGCGCCCCCACTCTCTTCTATATGCCTCTGGCACCCTGCTCCGTTCTGCACCCCTACTCTCTTCTGTATGCCTCTGGCTTCCTGCTCCGTTCTGTGCCCCCACTCTCTTCTATATGCCTCTGGCACCCTGCTCCGTTCTGTGCCCCCACTCTCTTCTATATGCCTCTGGCACCCTCCTCCGTTCTGTGCCCCCACTCTCTTCTATATGCTTCTGGCACCCGGCTCCGTTCTGCGCCCCCACTCTCTTCTATATGCCTCTGGCACCCTGCTCCGTTCTGTGCCCCCACTCTCTTCTATATGCCTCTTGCACCCTGCTCCGTTCTGCACCCCTACTCTCTTCTATATGCCTCTGGCTTCCTGCTCCGTTCTGTGCCCCCACTCTCTTCTATATGCCTCTGGCACCCTGCTCCATTCTGCACCCCTACTCTCTTCTATATGCCTCTGGCACCCTGCTCCATTCTGCAACCCCACTCTCTTCTATATGCCTCTGGCACCCTGCTCCATTCTGCGCCCCCACTCTCTTCTATATGCCTCTGGCTTCCTGCTCCGTTCTGTGCCCCCACTCTCTTCTATATGCCTCTGGCACCATGCTCCGTTCTGCACCCCTACTCTCTTCTATATGCCTCTGGCACCCTGCTCCGTTCTGCGCCCCCACTCTCTTCTATATGCCTCTCGCTTCCTGCTCCGTTCTGTGCCCCCACTCTCTTCTATATGCCTCTGGCACCCTGCTCCGTTCTGCACCCCCACTCTCTTCTGTATGCCTCTGGCACCCTGCTCCGTTCTGTGCCCCCACTCTCTTCTATATGCCTCTGGCACCCTGCTCCGTTCTGCACCCCTACTCTCTTCTATATGCCTCTGGCACCCTGCTCCATTCTGCAACCCCACTCTCTTCTATATGCCTCTGGCACCCTGCTCCATTCTGCGCCCCCACTCTCTTCTATATGCCTCTGGCTTCCTGCTCCGTTCTGTGCCCCCACTCTCTTCTATATGCCTCTGGCACCCTCCTCCGTTCTGTGCCCCCAATCTCTTCTATATGCCTCTGGCACCCTGCTCCGTTCTGCACCCCTACTCTCTTCTGTATGCCTCTGGCACCCTGCTCCGTTCTGCACCCCTACTCTCTTCTGTATGCCTCTGGCACCCTGCTCCGTTCTGTGCCCCCACTCTCTTCTATATGCCTCTGGCACCCTGCTCCGTTCTGCGCCCCCACTCTCTTCTATATGCCTCTGGCACCCTGCTCCGTTCTGCACCCCTACTCTCTTCTGTATGCCTCTGGCTTCCTGCTCCGTTCTGTGCCCCCACTCTCTTCTATATGCCTCTGGCACCCTGCTCCGTTCTGTGCCCCCACTCTCTTCTATATGCCTCTGGCACCCTCCTCCGTTCTGTGCCCCCACTCTCTTCTATATGCTTCTGGCACCCGGCTCCGTTCTGCGCCCCCACTCTCTTCTATATGCCTCTGGCACCCTGCTCCGTTCTGTGCCCCCACTCTCTTCTATATGCCTCTTGCACCCTGCTCCGTTCTGCACCCCTACTCTCTTCTATATGCCTCTGGCTTCCTGCTCCGTTCTGTGCCCCCACTCTCTTCTATATGCCTCTGGCACCCTGCTCCATTCTGCACCCCTACTCTCTTCTATATGCCTCTGGCACCCTGCTCCATTCTGCAACCCCACTCTCTTCTATATGCCTCTGGCACCCTGCTCCATTCTGCGCCCCCACTCTCTTCTATATGCCTCTGGCTTCCTGCTCCGTTCTGTGCCCCCACTCTCTTCTATATGCCTCTGGCACCATGCTCCGTTCTGCACCCCTACTCTCTTCTATATGCCTCTGGCACCCTGCTCCGTTCTGCGCCCCCACTCTCTTCTATATGCCTCTCGCTTCCTGCTCCGTTCTGTGCCCCCACTCTCTTCTATATGCCTCTGGCACCCTGCTCCGTTCTGCACCCCCACTCTCTTCTGTATGCCTCTGGCACCCTGCTCCGTTCTGTGCCCCCACTCTCTTCTATATGCCTCTGGCACCCTGCTCCGTTCTGTGCCCCCACTCTCTTCTATATGCCTCTGGCACCCTGCTCCGTTCTGCACCCCTACTCTCTTCTATATGCCTCTGGCACCCTGCTCCATTCTGCAACCCCACTCTCTTCTATATGCCTCTGGCACCCTGCTCCATTCTGCGCCCCCACTCTCTTCTATATGCCTCTGGCTTCCTGCTCCGTTCTGTGCCCCCACTCTCTTCTATATGCCTCTGGCTTCCTGCTCCGTTCTGCACCCCTACTCTCTTCTATATGCCTCTGGCACCCTGCTCCGTTCTGCGCCCCCACTCTCTTCTATATGCCTCTGGCACCCTGCTCCGTTCTGCACCCCTACTCTCTTCTGTATGCCTCTGGCACCCTGCTCCGTTCTGTGCCCCCACTCTCTTCTATATGCCTCTGGCACCCTGCTCCGTTCTGCGC
>NW_027248441.1:54114-229843 GCF_031021105.1 Erythrolamprus reginae | reverse complement strand
TAGAGTAGAAAATTACAAAGATCTCTTTAGCAAGATTTATTGAAAGGGGATAGAGCTGCAAGGATACCCATAATTCAACAATTTCCCACTCTGAAATATATAGATATGGTTTTCTTTGACTCCTGCATATTATTTAATGGAAATCAAACACATTAAAAATTTTCCCAGTATCACAATGTAGTTATATATCATGTTTTTACATTTGTTCTGGTTGTGAGATGCTCCTTTGTGTTCAGGTCTGCCCTCAGAAGGATAATGTAGCACTTGGGGATGAAGATGCAACCCAGGAGACCAGCACTGGAGGCCAGGATGGAAAACACCTGAACAGCCACCATGTATTTCCCTTTGGTGCTCAGGTAGGTGGGCACAAAAGTCACCCAGACACTGCAGAAGACCAGCATGCTGAAGGTGATCAGCTTGGCTTCGTTGAAGGCCCCAGGCAAATTTCTGGCCAGGAAAGCCACCGTGAAGCAGATGGCAGCCAGAAAGCCCATGTAGCTGAGGGTGACGTAGAACATGACAACAGCCCCTTCGTTGCATTGCAGGATGATCTCTCCATGCTGGGAGTGGAGATCAGATTCAGGGAAGGGGGGAGAAACTGCCAACCAGATGGAGCAGATGATAATTTGGACAGCAGAAGAAGAAAGGATGATGGAGTTGGCCAAGCTCTTCCCCAACCATCTCTTCATTTGGTTTCCTGGTTTTGTGGCCAGAAAAGCCAGCACCACCGTGATGGTTTTGGCCAAGAGAGAAGAAACAGCAACTGAGAAGATGATGCTGAAGACCATTTGTCGGAGAAGGCAGGTGGCTTTTCTTGGTTGACCAATGAAGAAAGAAGAAGACAAGAAGCAAAGCAGGAGGGAGACCAGGAGGATGTAGGAGAGGTCCCGGTTGTTGGCTTTGACAATGGGGGTTTCTCGGTATTTAATGAAGATGATTAAAACAAGGTCTGTGATTAAGAACAACAGTAGGGCAAAAGAGACCAGAATGATGCCCAGAAAGTCTTCATAAGACAGGAAGGTTATAACTTTGGGGATACATTGGACTCTGCGCTCATTAGGATATTTATCATCTGGACACTTGGTGCAATTTTTAGTATCTAAAAAATAAAAAGCAATATTTTTTAATAGATTTTTTACATTACAATAAATATTTTTTTGGACAACACCTAATTCCAGGAACGTTTTCCAATAAGTATTTCTGAACTATTTCATTAAAAAGAGCTAAGAAGGTTATTTTTAAAAATGTAGCTATGTATGTGAAGTTGAGGAGACTCATATGATATTATTTTCTGTGTAGTGTGTAGAATCTTCATAGGAACCTACTTTATTAGAGGTTAATAATGAATCATATAATATTTTAGCCAAACATCCTGAATCCTGCCCCATGGAAGTTAAAGGGACTTGGAGGATGCCTAGAGTATCCTATAACATCTGGAAGCAATATGCAATTAAGGAGAAACTTCCTAACAGTGAGAACAATTAACCAGTGGAACAGCTGCCCTCCAGAGGTTTTGTGTCCTTCAATATTGGAGGTTTCTAAGAAGATATTGGACAGTCACTTGTCTGAAATGATATAGATCCATGATGGCAAACTACGGCACGGGTGTCAGAGGTGTCATGCAGAGCCCTCACTCTGGGAATCTGTGCCATTGCCAGCTGATCTTCTGATTTCCAATGCAGACAGTGGACCACTGAGAAACAGCCTGAAAACAGCCTGGAAAATGACCCAGAAAACAGCCAGAAGATAGACAGTTTTAATGCCGTTTTTCGGACCAAAAATGACCTGAAAAACAGCCAGAAACAGCCAGAAAATGGCCCCAAAAAGGCCAAAAAAGGCATATTCATGCTGGCCAGCTAGTCTTTTAGTTTCCAATGCTCCAGCATGTGTATCTGCATGTTCTGGTTTGGCCACTCGGTTGGTCAAAAAGGTTCACCATCACTGATATAGGTTCTCCTATTTGAACAGGGGGCTGGACTAGAAGACCTCCAAGGTCCCTTCCAGCTCTATTTTCATTGATCAATGGATCGATATGACGGGTGGAATATTTGTGTAAGGAATTCCCCCCAAAACTATCCACAACACCACATGATGGACCTTCGCAGTGATCCTCAAGGGGAGGCCAATATACAGTGAATTGCCAGGTCTTTCAGAAGGTGGAGCTGAAAGGATTCATCAAGTTTCAAAGATCTCAGATGTTCCTAAAAAGGTAAACTTAGCAGCTCTTCTCCAAACTAAAAAGCAGAAGAGATATTTCCTCTGCTGTTAGTAAAGATTGACCAGTCTTCTACCCCCTCCACCCGTCTCTTCCCAGCCCTCCTTCAAAGTCTTTTTTATTTACTTCCTTTTAGATAAGAAATTGTGCAGGTTAAAAAAAAAACAGGTTTGCTCCAATCTGCCTTTTAACTTGCACTTTCATGAAAATGTTCTGGATGGATCCAGTTCCACCAAGCCTCCCATTTTCCTCAGGGTCACCCACCTTCCTGAGTGGAGAAGGTCCCCTCCGGACAAGGAACGCAGTCATAGCAGCAAACTGGCTCTCCTTCTCGAGCCCTCTTGACAAATCCAGGATGACAACTTTCCACACATTTGGACTCAGGCAGGGACTGAGCAGAAAAAAGAGAATGTGTTAGGAAATATGTTAGGACTCCCCATCTACAGAAAATGGAGGTAAAAATGGCAGGAGACCATTAGCCTCTGGTCTTCATTGAGGTTAATATGAAATCTCTGACTTCTTCTAAACAGATACAGGAGGTATGACAACTGGCAGATTCTTCATTTAATTCCTCCCCTTTGTTTTTGGAATTCAACATTACAATAAAGTACTTTTCTATTTAATAAAATCTGATAGGGTGGAATTGCAGAAAGGAGATTTAAGTATGAGGATATATTCATATTAAATCCAAGAATAAAGTTTACTGTAAAAGGTTTAGGAAACTTTTATTTCATTCAGGTTTTTTAATGTAGAATAAAACTGTGATGAAGAAAGAAACCTCTGACCAGTAAAATCTCAAACGTTTTCCATAAAATATGGCAAAAATTCTACATTTAGTTCCTGTTTAGTGAAGAACTTCCATTAGATGACACCAACAGGCATGGAAGGCCAACCACCCTGGAGACTCTAGGCTTTCCCCACTTGAAATGGGACCTCAGGCTTTGGAAAACAGAGAAAAGACAGCAAGATTTCTCCCACCTTATTGAGCAACTTTATCTGTGAAAGAGCATTTTGTTTGATAGAAAGTCTCTGTCTTATAAAATACGCTAGAGCCTCCACCTTGACATCCTCCTTGGGGAGCACCAAGTAGTAGCCAATGCCCAGATCTGCTTTTATCTCTCCATTTTGGTCCAAGTACAGTTTATAGCGTGAAATATTCCAATATTCATTCTTCTCCAGAAAGGGATGAAACTAAAATGGGAAAATCCATGAATTTGAAATAGAGAAATAATTGTTGCTTATCCTACATTGAATCTTTCTTCTAGAATTGTCTAATCTCCAAATAATAAATAATAATACTGAGGAATCTTCAAAAATGAATGAAAAAGTTTGAGAAAAATTTGTCAATTGTATATTGACAAAATATAGAGAAAATATAATTGACACAATGGGTCAATTATAGGGAACATTCCAGAACAGATGAGAAATAAAATGAATGGATAGGGGGGAGATGACTCCTAAACTCTTTAGAAACCCCAGGTAGATTCCCAGAAAGCATGGGGGTTTATCAAGAAGAAAGGTGTCAGGCTAATCATCTCCCTGGTCATCCTGATGGAAAACAACTCTGGATCTGCTAATTTTACTTGATGGTAATGCGACATTAACCATATTTTGCAAATCTGAAAGAAGAAATCTCCCACCAACTCTTATTTCAGCCTGAAAAGTTATCCAGGATCCTTTCTGAGTTTCCTTCTCTCCCCTTATGCAGCTGCAGGATTCTCCCCTCTGATCTGATCCTTCCCTAGGCAGCCTCTCTTGTCCTCATCCCTAAAGTCATTCTCAGATATCATTACACTTCCTAAATACCATATTTTTGGAGTATAAGACACACTCCCCCCCCCCAAAAAAAGTGGGTGGAAACGTTGGTGCCAGCTCCATGTGAAAACTGGTGAGTAGATGGTTTGGGAGGTCTGCAAAGTGATCTTGGGAGTTGAGGGAGGGCAAAACCTTTTTTTAAAATGTATGTCTTGGAAATCTTGGTGTGTCTTATGCACAGGTGCATCTTATAGTCAACACTGGAAGTTCTAAAGATGTTGGATAACCATTTGTCTGAAGTGGTGTAGGGTTTCTTGCCTAGGTAGGGGGTTCTACTAGAAGACCTCCAACGTCCTTTCCAACTCTGTTATTCTATGTTCTAATACGGGGATCCTCAAACTAAGATTCGTGGACTGGATATGGCCCACCAATGCAAAGTATCCCATGCATGGAGTGGTAGAATTAAGACCTGCCCCTTGCCCCTCCCCTTACCATTGGCCTTATTTTCCCATGAGCATCTACTCCAGTGGCACTTCTTTCACTGGTTGAGCTGCCCTTCTGATGACACAGCTGCTGCCAGTGGGTGAGATGGGGAGGGGCTGCTTTGAAAAGTGGGTGGGTGGGTGAAGGACATGTCTCCATGTCTCCAAGCTTATTCAAAATCAGCTGAAGTTGGCTAACACTAATACAAGTGCAACCGCAGTATAATTCACCCATTGCTTTGGTTCTTGCCATATATAAAGTACATCCGCCCAGTTGGTTCCTGGACAATTTTTGTAGCTTTCCTGTGTGTGGATACATATGCACAAGTGTGGCCAGAAGCAAATCAGTTTGAATTCTCCTTCTGGCTGAAAATCCCAAATACCTAAAAGAAGGAGGCTGGTCTCCCCTCCCTCCCCTGGCCCCCTCCCCTGCTGGCAGGCACTCACAGCTCTGCAAAGCCAGAAGCCTTTGTCTGGAACCGAAGGGGAAGGACCCACCTGGGCCCCTAGAGAGGAGAAGGGAGGGGCCTTGATTGACAGCTTCTCTCAGCCACTCATGACTTCTGTGCTCTGTGATCAGGAGTTATTTTGAAGGAAATCCTGTTTCTTTCATTCTTTTTTAATGGCCTTTTTTGTAAAGACTGAAGCTGCTGTTGTAATGAAGTTAGGCAAGTGGCAAGAAAGTTTGTGCTCTTTTTCCCTTTGGGGGTGGGTCTTCATAATAATAATAATAATAATAATAATAATAATAATAATAATAATAATAATAATAATTTATTACATTTGTATGCCGCCCCTCTCTGAAGACTTATTAAGTAAATAGATTCCTCGGGGTGAGCAAGTACAGCTCAGGAAGGAGAAAGAGAAAAAAAATTGGACTGTTACATTGGCCACACCCACCCAGTCACATGACCACCCATCTGGTCCTGCCCACCCAGCCATCTCAAGGACTGTGAATCGCCCATCTATGTTTGAGGACCCCCGTTATAGTATTCAACTGGGGGACAATATACAGTATATGTATGTGGGTTTGTCTGTTTTTAAATATACAATTTTTAAAATATCTTCCATCTATGTTTGTTTTGTCTTTGTAATAGTTCAATTTTTGGAAGCTTGTTTTTTACATTTTTAAATAAGAGAAAATTTAATGAGTGGAATATCAAGTTTGCAGAAAAAATGTGCATGATTTCCACAGAGAGAAGGGTGCAGGAGTAAAAAGCAGTAGAAAAATCATCTAGGGGTTTTTTTTTAGCACATAGGACTTGACTAACAATAGAGTCTCATATAAAAACATTAATGGTGGACTGGAAGAAAGATGAGGGACACCAAACTTGATATCCTTGTTTGTTGAAATGACCTCAAAATCGTAGTTAACTGGAAACAGAATATGAATCAGCAGGGAGATGTTCTTGGAAAGGAGGCAAAGGCAGCCATAAGAATCCCAGGAAGTGAATGTTCTGACTTGGGGAGACATCAACTCAAGGACCTGGTCCTCTTTTGCAGGCACCAAGCTTGGAGGAGAATTTGCAAAAAATCTACATCAAGTTCAGGGAAGGACAAGTACAGTACAGTGTTCCCTCGATTTTCGCGGGTTCAAACTTCGCGAATGTCTATACTACGGTTTTTCAAAAATATTAATTAAAAAATACTTTGCCTTCCCCCCCCCTATACCACGGTTTTTCCCGCCCGATGACGTCATATGTCATTGCCAAACTTTCGTCTGCCTTTAAAAAACATTTTTTAAAATAGACTTTAATAAATAAAAATGGTGAGTAATAATCTAAATCAGGGGTCCCCAACCACCGGGCCGCGGACCAGTACCGGGCCGCAGGGCATGTTGCACCGGTCCGTGGAGTCAGCAGCTGCCGCCCCTCCTGCCGCCGCCCCCTCCCTCCAGCGCTTCGCCTCCCGCCGGGCAAGAGGCCTCGGGAGGCAGGTTCTGCCGGCCACAGGACGATGGACGGGACAGAGGGGCGGGAAGGACCGAGAGGCTCAAGCCTCTTTTGGCTTCTGCCGCGGGGCGCTTTTGCGTTTTTGGCTGGGGGGAGGCAGGAGGGCCAGCCTGACCCCCTCTCCAGCACTTAGCTCCCGCTGGGCAAGAGGGCTTGGGAGGCAGGTTCTGCCGGCAACAGGGCGATGGTGGGAAAGAGGGGTGGGGAGGACCAGCACCCCCATGCTTAATCCCGCCCCAACCACACCCCTTTCCACCCCCACCGGGCCATAGAAAAATTGTCTTGCTGAAACTGGTCCCTGGTGGAAAAAACGTTGGGGACCACTGATCTAAATGGTTGCTAAGGGAATGGGAAATTGTAACTTATGGGTTTAAAGTGTTAAGGGAAGGCTTGGGATACTGTTCATAACCAAAAATAGTGTATTTACTTCTGCATCTCTACTTCGCGGAAATTCGACTTTCGCGGGCGGTCTTGGAACGCATCCCCCGCGAAAATCAAGGGAATACTGTATTTCCGAGTCTGCGGAGAGGGGCGGCATACAAATGTAATAAATTATTATTATTATTATTATTATTATTATTATTATTATCATCATCATCATCATCATCATCATCATCATCATTATTTTCCAGAGTATAAGACGCTCCGGATTATCAGATGCACCTACCTTTTTTGGGGAAGAAAAGAAGGGGGGGAAAATCAGCCTCCCAACAATTTGCCTCCTTGCAGCCCGTTTCAGCTTCAGCACAGCCTGATTATCACAAGCAGAGAATTGTGGGTTGGATCGGCCTCATCAGCTGTTTCAGGCTGCAAGGAGTGCCATAGGCTATTGCCGCCTCTGCACGCTCCATTTTCTGGGTGGTGGGGATCAGAAGGGGTGGAAAATGGGGCAGACGGAGGCAACAATGTGAATCTCTAAGCCTGAAACAGCTGATGGTTGTGTGGATGCTTGTGTTAATCAACCTGTGCTGAAACTGAAACAGGCTGTTTACCGTTTGCTGCAAAGAGGCAAATTGCTGGGAGGCAGAGGCCAAAGGTTGGGGACCGATGGGTGGGTGGGTCCACATTTGGTGAGATGGACCCAAATTTTCACCCTCTTTTTGGGGTGGAGCAATATTGGGTTCTATCAGTATGGAAAAGGGGGGCGCATTGGTAGCATAAGTTGAGCTTTGCGTGTGTGTCCCAGCGAGATTTTGCTTGTGTGTGTGCAGAATGGGAATCCGCCCCGGGTGGGGGAGAGTGCACCTTATACTCCGAAAAATATGGTAAGGCAAGGAAGAGATCAAAGGAGCCGCTCGTATCCTTGAGGAAAGAGAAGAAGGAGGAGAGCTGAAGATCAGGAGGAGTCTGGGAGCCCCTTTTCCAATGGACACCATCTCTCAGTTGAGGAGGAGAGGATGCAGCCCTCTTCCGATCACTGACACACGTCACACACCAGCCTAAGATCTGCTCACTGTTACTCCAGGGTGTCACACATGGAAAAATGAACTCAGTTACAGGAGAGGAGACTTTAGCTGAACGAGAGAGAGAAATATCCTCAAAGGATGAGCTCTTTTAGAGCTGAGCCAGGAAAGCAGAGAAGTTCAGTCTCCCCTTCGTGGATTCTCTGAAGGCAAAGACGGAGCCGCCATCAGTCAGAGAAGCTTTAACTGGGATTGCTGCAGAGAGGAGGGGTTGGGCTAGATGGTCTCAGGGGCCTCCTCCAAATCCATAAAGGTCAAATTCCACAATGCTAATCACAAACCTATACAGCATTTTCAAATTAACAGTGTTTAATATCGAAATGCCATGGGATCTAGTCTTTGGAACAGGGACGGGTTCCTACCAGTCCAGTCCAGTCCAGTCCAGGCACAACGGTAGCCTCATACTGGGCTCGTACTGGTCTCCAGGAGCTGCCATTTCCTCCCAAATTCTTTTGAATGTCTTTTTGATTTTGGGATTTCTTTATTTTTTTCTTCTTCTGTGCAAGCATAGAAGCTAGCTTTTCAGCATTGCACATGTGTCACCACTTTGTTTTTGGTGGCTTTAAAAATAAATAAATTTAAATGTTTTTCTTTCTCTTTTTTGGCCCACTCATGATTGTCACCGGCCTGGTACCAGTCCCTGGGGGCTGGCATTTTTTTCCTTTTTTTTTTTTGGAATATTTTTTTATTTGGGGGGGATTTCTTTAATTTTTTTCTTTTTCTGAGCATGTGCAGAAGGAGGGAAAGAAAGAAAGAGGGGGGAGAGAAAGATAAAGAAAGAAAGAAAGAAAGGGGGAGGGAGGGGAGGGCGGAAGGACTGAGGAGGAAGTTTGGGTGGGGGGCAGTTAGGGAGTGAAAGAAGAAAGGGGGGAGAGACAAAGAAAGGAAGGAAGGAATGGAGGGAGAGAAAGAGAGAGGGAGGGAGGGAGGGGGAAGGAAGAAGAAGTTGAGTCGGTGGGTGGAAGGAATGGAGGGAAAGAAAGAGGGAGAGGGAGAGAGAAAGAAAGAAAGAGGGAGGGAAGGAGGAAGCAATGAAGAAAAGAGTGAGAAGGAAGATTGAGTGGGAGGGAGGGAGGAAATGAAAGAAAAAAGGAAAGAGGGAGGAAGAACTGAAGAGATTTGGGTGGTTGGGTTGGTGGCAGCATGGGAGGGAAAGAAAGAAAGAGAGGTGGAGGGAAAGAGAGAGAGAGGGGGAGAAAGAGGAGGAAGGAAGGACTGAGGAGGAGGCTTGTGAGTGGGGGTGGATAAGAAAGAAAAAGGGGGAGAGAAAGATAAGAAAGAGAAAGAAAGAAAGAAAGGAGGAGGGAGAGGGTGGGAGGGAGGGAGGGAGTGGAAGGAGGGAGTGGAGGGAGGAAGAAGTTGAGTGGAAGAAATGGAGTGAAAGAAAGAGAGGGGGAGAGAAAGAAAGAAGGAAAGAAAGAAAGGGGGAGGGAGGGGAGGGCGGAAGGACTGAGGAGGAAGTTTGGGTGGGTGGCAGTTAGGGAGGGGAAGAAGAAAGGGGGGAGAGACAAAGAAAGGAAGGAAGGAATGGAGGGAGAGAGAGAGGAAGGGAGGGAGGGGGAAGAAAGGAGAAGTTGAGTCGGTGGGTGGAAGGAATGGAGAGAAAGAAAGAGAGAGAGGGAGAGAAAAACAAAGAAAGAAAGAAAGAAAGAGGGAGGGAGGAAGCAATGAAGAAAAGAGTGAGAAGGAAGATTGAGTGGGAGGGAGGGAGGAAATGAAAGAAAAAAGACAGGAAAGCGGGAGGGAGGAAGAACTGAAGAGATTTGGGTGGTTGGGTTGGTGGCAGCATGGGAGGGAAAGAAAGAAAGAGAGGTGGAGGGAAAGAGAGAGAGAGGGGGAGAAAGAGGAGGAAGGAAGGACTGAGGAGGAGGCTTGTGAGTGGGGGTGGATAAGAAAGAAAAAGGGGGAGAGAAAGATAAGAAAGAGAAAGAAAGAAAGAAAGGAGGAGGGAGAGGGTGGGAGGGAGGGAGGGAGTGGAAGGAGGGAGTGGAGGGAGGAAGAAGTTGAGTGGAAGAAATGGAGTGAAAGAAAGAGAGGGGGAGAGAAAGAAAGAAGGAAAGAAAGAAAGGGGGAGGGAGGGGAGGGCGGAAGGACTGAGGAGGAAGTTTGGGTGGGTGGCAGTTAGGGAGGGGAAGAAGAAAGGGGGGAGAGACAAAGAAAGGAAGGAAGGAATGGAGGGAGAGAGAGAGGAAGGGAGGGAGGGGGAAGAAAGGAGAAGTTGAGTCGGTGGGTGGAAGGAATGGAGAGAAAGAAAGAGAAAGAGGGAGAGAAAAACAAAGAAAGAAAGAAAGAAAGAAAGAGGGAGGGAGGAAGCAATGAAGAAAAGAGTGAGAAGGAAGATTGAGTGGGAGGGAGGGAGGAAATGAAAGAAAAAAGACAGGAAAGCGGGAGGGAGGAAGAACTGAAGAGGTTTGGGTGGTTGGGTTGGTGGCAGCATGGGAGGGAAAGAAAGAAAGAGAGGTGGAGGGAAAGAGAGAGGGAGAGGGAGAAAGAGGAGGAAGGAAGGACTGAGGAGGAGGCTTGTGGGGGGGCGGATAAGAAAGAAAGGGGGAGAGAAAGATAAGAAAGAAAGAAAGGAGGAGGGAGAGGGTGGGAGGGAGTGAGTGGAGGGAGGAAGAAGTTGAGTGGAAGAAATGGAGCGAAAAAGAGAGGGGGAGAGAAAGAAAGAGAAAGAGGGAGGGAGGGAGGAAGCAAGGAATGAAAAAGTGAGAAGGAAAATTGAACGGGAGGGAGGTAAAGAAAGAAATAGAAAGGAGGGAGGGAGGGAGAACTGAGGAGGTTTGGGTGGTTGGGTTGGTGGGAGCATGGGAGGGAAAGAAAGAAAGAGAGGGGGAGAGAAAGAGAGAGAGAGGGAGAAAGAGGTGGAAGGAAGGACTGAGGAGGAAGTTTGTGTGTGTGTGTGGGTAAAAAAGAAAGAGGGGGAGAGAAAGATAAGAAAGAAAGAAAGAAAGAAAGGGGGAGGGAGGGGGAGGGAGGGAGGGGGAGGGAGGGAGGAAGCAATGAAGAAAAGAGTGAGAAGGAAGATTGAGTGGGAGGGAGGGAGGAAATGAAAGAAAAAAGACAGGAAAGCGGGAGGGAGGAAGAACTGAAGAGGTTTGGGTGGTTGGGTTGGTGGCAGCATGGGAGGGAAAGAAAGAAAGAGAGGTGGAGGGAAAGAGAGAGGGAGAGGGAGAAAGAGGAGGAAGGAAGGACTGAGGAGGAGGCTTGTGGGGGGGCGGATAAGAAAGAAAGGGGGAGAGAAAGATAAGAAAGAAAGAAAGGAGGAGGGAGAGGGTGGGAGGGAGTGAGTGGAGGGAGGAAGAAGTTGAGTGGAAGAAATGGAGCGAAAAAGAGAGGGGGAGAGAAAGAAAGAGAAAGAGGGAGGGAGGGAGGAAGCAAGGAATGAAAAAGTGAGAAGGAAAATTGAACGGGAGGGAGGTAAAGAAAGAAATAGAAAGGAGGGAGGGAGGGAGAACTGAGGAGGTTTGGGTGGTTGGGTTGGTGGGAGCATGGGAGGGAAAGAAAGAAAGAGAGGGGGAGAGAAAGAGAGAGAGAGGGAGAAAGAGGTGGAAGGAAGGACTGAGGAGGAAGTTTGTGTGTGTGTGTGGGTAAAAAAGAAAGAGGGGGAGAGAAAGATAAGAAAGAAAGAAAGAAAGAAAGGGGGAGGGAGGGGGAGGGAGGGAGGGGGAGGGAGGGAGGATGGAGGAGTTGAGTGGGTGGGTGGAAGGAATGGAGCGAAAGAAAGAGAGAGGGAGAGAGAAAGAGAAAGAAAGAAGGAGGGAGGGAGGAAGCAAGGATGAAAGAGTGAGACGGAAGATTGAGTGGGAGGGAGGAAAAAGAAAAAAATAGAAAGGAGGGAGGGAGGAAGAACTGAGGAGGTTTGGGTGGTTGGGTTGGTGGGAGCGTGGGAGGGAAAGAGAAAGAGAGGGGGAGAGAAAGAAAATAAATAAATAAATAAATAAATGGGAGAGGAGGAGGAGGTAGGGAGGGAGGGGAGGGCGGAATGACCGAGTAGAAAGTTTGGGTGGGTGTCAGTGAGGGAGGGAAAAAAGAAAGGGGGGGAGGAAAGAGAAAGGAAGGAAGGAACGGAGGGAGAGAGAGAGGGAGAGAGGGAGGGAAGGAGGGGGAAAGAGGCAGGGAGGTAGGGTAGGAGGAAGTAAGGAAGGAGAAGTTGAGTGGGTGGGTGGAAGGAATGGAGAGAAAGAAAGAGAGAGGGGGAGAGAAAGAGAAAGAAAGAAAGAAAGAAAGAAAGGGGGAGGGAGGTAGTGGTGGGCGGAAGGACTGAGAAGGAAGTTTGGGTGGGTGGCAGTGAGGGAGGGAAAAAAGAAAGGGGGGAGAGAGAGAAAGGAAGGAAGGAACGGAGGGAGAGAGAGAGGGAGGGAAGGAGGGGGAAGGAGGCAGGGAGGTAGGGTAGGAGGAAGTAAGGAAGGAGAAGTTGAGTGGGTGGGTGGAAGGAATGGAGCGAAAGAAAGAGAGAGGGGGAGAGAAAGAGAAAGAAAGTGGGAGGAAGGAAGGGAGGAAGCAAGGAATGAAAGAGTGAGAAGGACAATTGAACGGGAGGGAGGTAAAGAAAGAAATAGAAAGGAAGGAGGGAGGGAGAACTGAGGAGGTTTGGGTGGTTGGGTTGGTGGCAGCGTGGGAGGGAAAGAAAGAAAGAGAGGGGGAGAGAAAGAGAGAGAGGGAGAAAGAGGTGGAAGGAAGGACTGAGGAGGAAGTTTGTGTGTGTGTGTGGGTAAGAAAGAAAGAGGGGGAGAGAAAGATAAGAAAGAAAGAAAGAAAGAAAGAGGAAGGTTTGTGTGGGTGGTTGGAAGGAATGGAGAGAGAGAAAGAACGAGAGAGGGGGAGAGAAAGAGACAGAAAGAAAGAAAGAAAGAAAGAAAGAAAGGGGGAGGGAGGGAGGGAGTGGACGGAAGGACTGAGAAGGAAGTTTGGGTGGGTGGGAGCGTGGGAGGGAAAAAAAGAAGAAGGGAACGAAAGAAAGAGGGGGAGAGAAAGAAAGAAAAATAAATAAATAAAGGAGGGGAGGGGAAGGGAGGGAGGGGAGGGCAGAAGGACTGAGGAGGAAGGTTTGGTGGGTGGCAGTGAGGGAGGGAAAAAAGAAAGGGGGGAGTGAAAGAGAGGGAGGGAGGGGGAAGGAGACGGAGGGAGTGAAGAAGGAAGGAAGGAAGGAGGGAGAAGTTGAGTCGGTGGGTGGAAGGAATGGAGAGAAAGAAAGAAAGAAGGAAGAAAGAAAGAAAAAAGAAAGAAAGAAAGAAAGAAAGAAAGAAAGGGGGGAGAGAAAGAGGAAGGAACTGAGGGAGAGACATAGAGAGGTGGAGGGAGGGAGAGAAGGGGGAAGGAGGCAGGGAGGGAGAGAAAGAGAAAGAAAGGAAGGAGAAGTTGAGTGGGTAGGTGGGTGGGTGGAAGGAGTGGAGCAAAAGAAAGAAAGAGGGGGAGAAAAAGAGAAAGGAAGGAAGAAAGAAAGGAAGGGGAGGGAGGGAGTGGCGGGCGGAAGGACTGAGGAGGAGGTTTGGGTGGGTGGCAGTGAGGGATGGAAAAAAGAAAGAGGGGGGAAGAGACAGAGAAAGGAAGGAAGGAATGGAGGGAGAGAAAGAGAGAGGGAGGGAGAGAGAGGAAAGGAGGCAGGGATGGCGGGAAGGGGGAAGGAAGGAAGGAAGGAGAAGTTGAGTGGGTGGGTGGAAGGAATGGAGAGAAAGAAAGAAGGGAAGAAAGAAAGAAAGAAAGAAAGAAAGAAAGAAAGGGGAGGGAGGGGGAGGGAGGAAGGAAGGACTGAGGAGGAGGTTTGGGTGGGTGGGAGTGATGGAGGGAAAGAAAGAAAGGAGACAGAAAGAGAAAAAAGAAAGAAAAGAGGGAGGGAGGGAGAAAGAAAGAAAAGTAATGAAAGAAAGAGAGAAGTGAGGGAGGGTTGGATGAAGGAAGGAAGGAAGAAAGGAGGGAAGATGTTGGATGGGAGGGAGGGAAAGTAAGAAAGGGAAAGAGAAAGAAAGGAGGGAGGGAGGAAGGAAGGAAGAGGAAAGTTGGGTGGGTAGTTGGGAGTGAGGGAAAGAAAGAAAGAAAGAAAGAAGAGAGAGAGGAAGGAAGGAAGGATGGAGAAAGTTGGATGGGTGGGTGGGAGGGAAGAAAAGTAAGAAAGAGGAAAAGAGAAAGAGAGAGAAAGGAAGGAAGGAGGGAGGAAGGAAGGATGGAAGGAAGGAAAGAAGGAAGAAATAGATGAGAAATAAAGAAAAAGAAAAAAGAGATAGAGAAAAATCGTATTATTTTTAATTGTTCCATGACATGACCACCAAGCATCACCTGCTGAATCACATGACCATGAAGCCACCACCACCCCGGTCACATGGCTAGTAAGCCCCTCCCACCCAATCACATGACCATCAAGCCACAGCCACAAAATAAGTCACACCCACAGAGTGGTAGTAAAATACTTGGGAAACACACACACAAACATACACACACACACTGCTTTGGAACCATTATTCCCTGAGTAATTAAATTGGGCAGATCTGTTGAGGTGGTTCCCCTCCTTCTCCTCGGGATTCCTCCTCCAAAGGATCTGAGATTCATGGATCCATATCGGGACCCCCTACCTCCCACGGCTGCAGCCTTGGAGACCCCGACCTCTTTTCTCCCTCTGTCCTTCTCCTCCTCCATCTGGGGGAATAGGCGGCATTCAAGACATGGGCCAGAGTCTTCATGAGGATGTAATAGTCATAGTAATTTTGGACCCATCTTCTGTTCCTTTTCCACTGGGTCTCCAGTGGGGCTTTCTGGGTGCATCTTCTGCGGCCTTTGACAGAAAAGACATTCTTTGAAAGAGAACAGAGAAAATAAAGATCTTGAAAGTTTCCTTCCACAAAGAAATGGGGTTCAAAGGCTTCATCTTTTGGCCTTCTTTTGTACATATAACCAAACTGCAAAATACTGTGGATGTATTTGAGAAGTCTGCGCTTGTCCATTGGATACCCTGCAAAAGTTGTGAGGATCCAGACTTTCTCTTCAATGAGTCCCGGCAAGCGCAGAAATGTTTCATGGAAAGGAAGAATTCTGTCCCAAAGGGGATCAGCTTCCATGAAGTGAACAAAGACATTGACTTGTCTCCACTTAGAGAGGGCATCCCTGAGATAGGCTGTATATCCTGTTGGTGAGAATTGTTGTGATAGAACCACACAAATTCCATTCCTGACAAGCACAGGAGGGAAAGTCCTCATGAAATTCTCTCCCTTCTCTGTGTTTGAAGCAAAGAGGCCAATCAGGGTCCATCTGAAATGGAGGAGCAGTTGGACAATGGCTGGGTAGTGGAACCCTTCTTTCTGTTTCATCTGGTGGAAAAAGGGGAATTTGCTTTTATCACTCAGAGCCTCTGAAGCAATTCCACGTCTGATCTGAAAAAGCAATGAAAATGCGGTGTCATATTTGGGGTCAGATCAAATCCAAAATATTAGATTTTAATAAATCCAACCTGCTTCTCATGAATGTATTAGAATAATTTGTAGTTAGACATTGTTTGAAATATTAAAGACAGAATATTAGCAAGATTGTATAATAAAAATGAAAAAGAATAAAATTTAAAAACTATACACATTGTGAATAATATTACTGTACCACCTTTACAATTTACCACAATTAGATTAACATTTTGAAATGCCGACTGAAGTATTATATTCCAATAAAGGGCCTATTATAATTTTTGAGGGTTGGTGCATCTTTTTCTGTTTCTGTATAACAGATTTTTTCTGGAGGACTTTTTTTAGCTTCTTCTCTAGTTATACAAGAAACAGGGAGACCTCAGTTCCTAATACGATTTGTCAGTTGTATAATCCAAGATTTCTCTTCAATTGAAATTTTGTCTCTTTTCGGAGCCTGTCAGTTTTCATAGATTAGAATTTATGCCGATATCCATATTTTCTGAATTTAGACATAGCAGAAATTGTATAAATTCCCAGTACAACTGTGAGGGCAGCAGCTGCAGTCCTTTTACTCACCCCAAGACCTCAGAGGCTGTGATGGGGTTGGTTCTGCTAGAGATTTCTCTCTGAGGGTTTAGGACTTTTTGCCTCCGCCAGTTGGACGAAGCTCTTTCTTCCGCTGCAGCTGATCGGCCACTGCCTTCTCTCCCTCGGCCAAAGGCCCCTAGCTCTTGGCCCCTCCCCTTTGGTCACAAAAGTCCACCTTCAGCCACAGCCTTTTGGCCACATGGGACACTTCACCACCATCCAATCAGAATGGTTCTTGCAAAATGCTACTTTTGGAAGGAAAGAATGGGACAGTTTGCTCTTTCATACACACACACACACCAGTTGAATGATAGAGAGGGAAGGGACCTCAGTGGCCATCTAGTCTGACCCCACTTCTCATTCAAGAGACTTATAGAATGATAGAGAGGGAAGGGACCTCAGTGGCCATCTAGGCTGACCCCCCTTCTCATTCAGGAGACTTACAGAATGATAGAGAGGGAAGGGACCTCCGTGGCCATCTAGGCTGACCCCCGGCTCAAGCAGGAGAGTGGAGGGGACCTCAGTGGCCATCTAGGCTGACCCCCCTTCTCATTCAGGAGACTTACAGAATGATAGAGAGGGAAGGGACCTCAGAGGCCATCTAGCCTGATCCCCCTTCTCATTCAGGAGACTTACAGAATGATAGAGAGGGAAGGGACCTCCGTGGCCATCTACCCTGACCCGCCCTTCTCATTCAGGAGACTTACAGAATGATAGAGAGGGAAAGGACCTCAGTGGCCATCTAGGCTGACCCCCGGCTCAAGCAGGAGAGTGGAGGGGACCTCAGTGGCCATCTAGGCTGACCCCCACTTCTCATTCAGGAGACTTACAGAATGATAGAGAGGGAAGGGGCCTCAGAGGCCATCTAGCCTGATCCCCCTTCTCATTCAGGAGACTTACAGAATGATAGAGAGGGAAGGGACCTCCGTGGCCATCTACCCTGACCCGCCCTTCTCATTCAGGAGACTTACAGAATGATAGAGAGGGAAGGGACCTCAGTGGCCATCTAGGCTGACCCCCGGCTCAAGCAGGAGAGTGGAGGGGACCTCAGTGGCCATCTAGGCTGACCCCCCCTTCTCATTCAGGAGACTTACAGAATGATAGAGAGGGAAGGGAACTCAGTGGCCATTTAGTCTGACCCCCCCTTCTCATTCGTCCAACTGGTGGAGGCAAAAAGTCCCATCCCCCTCTCTGAATCCCCAAACATCAGATGGATGTAAGAACATGGGGGAAACCTTGGCCTCTTATACATTGATAGTTGAGGTTAAGGAAGCTGGAGAGCTATGAGGTTTCCATTTAAGCACCACTCTCACTCAGGCCCTTTCTCTGACTGAGCTCCTTTGATGATGAGGGTCCCAGATTCAGTCTCAGAGAAAACAACCCCAGATAAGGAAAGGTGTTACATGCTCCATTGGCTGACCAACTGTGGCTAACATGTCACTTCCCAAAGACCCTAACTTTTGAACTTGATTGATTAATTATCAGGTAATTATTATGACAAAAGAATCCAAGCCTTGTTTACAGAGTATACAATCCAATGTGTAAGTATGATAATTTCATTTTGTTCGTGTAAATTAGTGAGTTCCAATAGGTATTTAGCATGCTCAACATGTGTACCTATAACAGAACTTAAAACAGAATAAAAGAATTGGAAGGGACCTTGGAGGTCTTCTAGTCTGACCTCCTCAATCAGGGGACCGTATACTCTTCCAGACAAGTAGCTGTGTGGTCTCTTTTTAAACATCTCCAGTGTTGGAGCACACACAACTTCTGGAGACAAGTTATTCCATTGATTAATTGCTCTAAGTGTCAGGAAAGTTCTCCTTAGTTCTAGGTTGTTTCTCTCCGTGATTAGTTTCAATCCTTTGTTTCTGGTCTTGTTTTCCAGTTTTTGGAAAATAGGTGAACCCATCCCCCCTATTCTTTGGGGCAGCCCCTGAAATATTGCAAACTGTTATTAGGTCACTGTGAGAAAAGGAAAAATAATGAAACAGGAGCCAGGTGAACAGGAACAGATGTTTACTATCTCCTTAATCAAGGAGAGGCCAACTCAGGTAGAGAATCACCCCTGAAGAAGGCAATTGACATCTTCACACATCCATTTTTATACCAAATCGACAATTCATACGTGACTCCCAGTATACCGAACACTCCCATAAGTCATGACATGAACAATGACATATGTTCTTGATGAGGTTTTTCCTCTTACTTAGGGACTAGTCCCAGTTTCATATCCTGTTTTTCACACAATGAGCTAAAATACAATATGTGTTCATAATACTGCTTCACGCGCATGGTTATATAATGGAACAGAGGGAAGGTCATTTGAGTATAAAAGACAACTTGATATCACAATATGGCTTCACTTTGGTTCCCTTCTTTACACAAAAGAAACCATCTTTACGTTTTCCTCTCAGTCACTCAAAGTCCTTTTCATTCAACTAGACATATTCAATTCCTCCAACCGTTCTTCATATGTTTAGTCTCTAGATTTTTAATCACCTTAGTCTCTACATTTTTTTAACAATATTGTGATCAAAATTGGATGAAGTATTCCAAGTGTGGTCTTGCCAAGGCATTATAAAGTGATACTATTACTTCACATGATTTTATCCATCTGTTGATGCAAATGTTTTTGGCTTTTTTGGCTGGTGCCAAACATTGTTGATCCATTTTTAAATGATTGTCCACTAAGACTCCAAGATCCCTCTCACAGTTACTACAATTGAGGCAGATTTCACCTAAGCTGTAAGTGTACATTTGGTTTCTCTAGGCTAAGTGTAAAACCTTACATTTCTATACATTGAATTTCATCTTGTTAGGGTTGAAGTCTATCTGGATCCATCTGGATCTTCACCTTATCTTCTGGGGTGCTGGCTATTCCTGCCACTTTAGTGTTGTCTTCAGATTTGATGATTTCCCCATTTCTCCCCTCATCCAAATCATTCATGAAGATGTTGAAGAGTCCTGGGCCTAAAGTGGAACCTGGGGGTCCCCCACTGCTGGTTTCCCTCCAGGCAGACGTAGTTCCATTGAGGACCACCGGCTGACTCCATCTGGGCATCAGGCTGCCTATCTCACATAGTTTTAGCTTACCGAGAAATAGGTTGTGGTTGACCTTGTCAAAGCCTTTCTGAAATCCAAGTGCTGTATATTATGTGCACTGCCTTTCACTGGTCCACTAATTTAGTAAATGAAATAACATTTATTTATTATCTGTTTTTTATCCAGCATTAGTTCTATTAAGTCATTCATATCTATACGGAATAGCAAGGGTTCAAATATGTATCTTTCCTTTCCCTGTTTGGTAAGCGTAGATCTTTCTTCTTGTGGCCCCATTGAGCCCAAACCTTCCTCTCCAACAAGGGCTTGGATCAGGGTCAACAGGCTGAGCTCCATTTGGAGGGCAATCCATTTTCTCCATCCTATTTCTCTGTTCATTGAGTCAAATGCTGCACTAATATCTAGAAAGCCTGTAAACCTTGTTTTTCCTCACTGATATAGATTAGATATTTCACGACCAATTTGAGCCAATAGATGATCATTAACTTATGCATTGTTTCTTATAAAATCTACATAGCTTTTAACTCTACTTAAAACCTTCTGGTTCTTCTGCAAGGAATGCATTTTTCTCAAGTTTAACTAAGAGGATCATGGCATAAATTTTAGCCACAATATCTGGTAGTCCGTTTGGTCTATAATTGCTAGAGTCCTTTTTATTCCATATTCTAGTTACATAAAATGCAACTATTGCCAACTTCAATCCGAGTGGATAGGGCAGGTCTTGTCTTCTAAAATGAAGATGCCAACAAAGGCCCCAACAACTAGAGATATTCTTGGATCAATTAACTAGTTGGTAGAATGTCTTCTCCAGGGAAGGTATTGCTTGCATTTCAGGCCTTTTATGATTAATCTTAACCTGAACATAATCGGGTAGAACATTGACATTTTTGCTAATATGGAAGAAATCAGTTCCTGAATTCCATGCAGAAAAGATGATTGCATCTATTGCTCATCTACCATCACCCACCACTTACTTTTACCAAATGTAGAAAAGCACAATCAAACCTGTGGAACTTTGTAGGTGCCTCCTAGCGTTGACATCTGGACGGAGATTTCCTTGCGAGCTAGATCAAGAAGAACCAGAAGGTTGTCCTTCCTTCCACAGCCGTAGTTGGGGACATTGGCTTCTCCAGTGGAGAGAATGTCCAGCAAGACATCTGAAGTGTGGAAAGTGCTCATATAGTTGTTATGGATATTGCAGCCAAGTGTGAGGTTGTACATGAACTGGGAATTCTTCTTGATCAGTTGAATGTTGAAAATTAATGCAAAGCCAGTTAAAAAAGCATAAATATCCCTATTGTAAAAAACATGTTATTATAATCAACAGCAACAACAAATACTTCTTTTAATATATACTACTCAAAAAAAAAAGGGAACCCTCAAAGAACCCATCCTAGATCTGAATGAATGAAATATCCTCATTGAACACTTTGTCCTGTACAAAGTTGAATGTGCTGACAACATCATGTGAAAAGCAACACAATCAGTGTTGCTTCCTAAGTGGACAGTTTGATTTCACAGAGGTTTGATTGACTTGGAGTTATATTCTATTGTTTAAGTGTCCCCTTTATTTATTTTTAGCAGTGTATAATCTTCCACATGCCTAGTGAACCAAAAGCAATGATCAGTTACACAAACATGGAAATCGGTTGAGGTACGGCAACTACAACTGATTCTCCAATTACTTCAAATAAAATTCATGATTCAAATGATAAATTAAGGATTGAACAGAGAGAGGAAAATAATCTGCAGCCCTTTCAGCTTTTTCTCAGACCCCTTTTTGAGTCTCTTTCACAAAATCAGACAAAAACGAGAAGCTGTGGAAATCAAAATCATTCAGGAAATTAGACATATTCACAATATAGGAATAAATGAGGAAAAACATAAAATAGGGAGAGAGTTAGAACAGAGGGAGTGCAACTCCATCACCCTGAATGACTTACGGATCAGGAAGAGAAGGAGCCACGTTGAAAAGCAATTTTGTTTGCAGTATTTCAAATACACTGGTGACTATACCAATGAGATGGTCTCCTGGGCTGTAAAAGCTCTGTGGTTGTTTTCCATCCTGGTGCTCCAAACTCAGCGGGCATTTCCTTCTCAGCTTCCCAGAGACTGGATGGGACACAAGCAGCACCACAACCAGAAGCAGAAGGTCCATCATCCTTGAGGTGACTCAATCAATCTCCTTCCTGTTCCTACAAAAGAATTCAAGGGATTTTCACAAGGTGGGATATGATGCAGTTGCTTTCCTGATTGAAACACAGCTTCACCTGGAAAGGAGAGAGACATACATGCAAGAGACTCTGCCTGTCTCCAAACTCCCTATTTCTCTGCCCAAAGTCTCCCCGGAGGATTCAGCCCAAGAGCCGAGCTGAAACGTTGATCGTAATAATTCTCCCTCTCAGGAGAGATCCCTGGATGATTCAACTTTGGGGGCTTATCTGGAGAGAAGTGAAAGGGAAAAAATCCCCCTATGGCACCTAATGGCAGGGGCAGAGATGGAATTAAATTGATCATCTCGGATTGAGAGGTTTGGGAGCTCCATGCTTGGAACTGACCCCAAAGGGAATACATTGCAACTGTGGCTGAAGAAATAAATAAATCTGACATTTGTGTGCATGGAGACAAAATCCCAGGGGCCAGTTAATGCCAGAGCATCTCACAGGTCTGAAATAGCTGCCTGCTGAGTTAAAGCCGACATGTATTTAACTTTATTTTGAACATTAAAGCTCAAAGGCTCCACACAAAAGGGCTGATGCAACTTTAGTGAAAAACTAGTTACCAGAACTTTGCAGAGTTAAAAAAACTTTCTGTCTCTCACATACACACACAAAAGGGCTGATGCAACTTTAGTGAACTTTAAACTTTTTTTAAAACTTTGCAGATTTAGAAAAACAATTCTCACTCTGTCTCTCACATACACACAAACACAGACACACACAAACAAAGACATGCACAAAAATCAGAGAGAAGTTAGAAAAAAAACTGGCTAGCTTAGCAACCTGAAGATGAGTGGACTTCAACTCCCAGAATTCCACAGTCAGCACTCTGGGCCTTTCCTTCCCTGGGCCTTTTCATTCTTTAGCTGTCCTTTCTTGCTGCCTGTAGGGGGAAGTCTGGCCTCTGGCCTTGAAATCCTAACTGGCCTTCTCAGGCAGTGAGTTGGACAACTAAAGCTGGCAAAGACACATCTGGGGTTTTTTTAGGCCCATTCTCACAAGGCCTTTTGAACTTGTTTGTTTGAAGATAAATAAATATAAGAATGGGCAGATGTGGTCACATATAAAACTACATTACCCAGAGTGCAATTTCATTATATTTCCCCTAATGAAAATGTCTTAAAGAAACATGTCTCAATGCAATCTCATTATTTCTGCCTGTGGTGACTTTTTGGGGTCCGAGGATGGCCACAGATTGGGGGGAAGGGACGCCTTTCCCCCCTCCTGCCTCTCTCCCTCCCCTTCTGTCTGGGAAGCATCTTGAAGGGCTTTGGGCCTTGTGTGGCCCCTGGGAGGAAAAGGCCTTTCCGTCGAGAGGAGCCTTGGGGGCATCAATACAGGCAGCCCTCAACTGACGACGGTAGAAAGAAGAGACACATGACCATTGTCCACCCTTATGACCCCAGGGCCACGTGGTTGACATTCCGATGCTTTGTGGCTGACTCACATTTGTGACGGTCACAGTGTCTGGGAGTCACGTGATCCCCTTTTGGGACTTCCTGACAAGCAAAGTCAATGGGGAAGCCAGGTTCACTTCACATCCCGTTAGAGTCACTCAAAAACCGCAGTGATTCACTCAACAACTGTGGCAGCATAGGTCATGCAATGGGGCAGAAGTCGCTTAACAATGGTCTCGCTTATAATGTGGGCTACACTGTAGTTGCAACTCAAGGACCACCTTCATGGTGGACGTAGAAAGTCTGCAGAGATGTTTCTGAGATGCAGATTAAAAAAATCAAACCAAAATAAATCACTTCCCCCCCCTCCCACTTTTAATACAACAAGTAAGCTATTCAATTCAACTGAAAATCTATTTGAAATATTTAGGTAGAAAAATACCAATGAGAAAGTAGAGGAATGTGGCCATGTAAACATTTCCTGATCTGTCGGTTTCCCTGAGTATTTCTAATAAACCTGATAAATGGTTGCACCTTTTTTCCTGTAAGGAGAAGCTTCTGATTGTCATAGCAGAAATAGCAAAATTGGATTATTATATGCACAACTGCACACTAATGCATGAAATTATATTTAATATTATTTAAGAGTTTCAAGTAAAAAAGCCCAATGAGTCTAATTTCTCTCTGTTCTTTGTAATTGAAAGAAACACAACAAAAAAAAATCTCCAACTAATTGCACAAAAGGAAGAGCTCTGCAAAAATTTGAAACAAACACTGAGAACTTTTAGATAGCAACCCCATTTTTTCTTCCAGAATTTGATATTAAATTCTCAACAGTTTTCCCACCTCCGAATAAATATTCTATAATGGACATGGTTTGACATAACATAAGTTTTTATTGATTAGCTCCTGGGCCATATCAAAGTTCCAGAAACAAATTATTATTAAAATTTGATAAAATAATTTAAAATTGAATATAATACAATTTAAAATGAAATTGGAATAAAATACGGCTTAAGATGAAGTTGGAATAAAATACATTCTAAAATTAAATTGAACAAAATGCAATAATTTAAAATATAGATAAGATATGATAAAATTATAATTTGATGTTTACATAAAGAAATAGAGAACTGGTGCGGCCATCCAGTGAGAGCCCACCAAAGTTCCTTGGATACCCTGGAAAGTGACATTGTTCGTCTTTGGGGTCTGTGTATGGTTTGGCCTCTGCGTTCATGGTGTTGCATCACCAGAACCACCATCTGAAGATGAGGAGGCCGACTTCCGGTTTGGAGGAGATCGCGGCGGGACGTTTCTGGCAGGGCTCTGCCAAGCGATCCCTTCTACCCCCTCCGAAGGTCGCATTTGCGATCGGATCGGGCTCGGATGGCCCGATCCAAGAACAGGGGGCTCCCCTCTGCCCGAGGACCCATCGCCAGGACTCCGGAGGCAGCGGTTCGCCCCGCAGCTTCGGAGACGGGAGAACCGCTCCTCTTTGCCTAAGAGGACCGGCCAGCGCCTTCTCCCCTCACCCAGCGGGAAGGAGAAAAAAAATTCAAGAAGTGAAAGTACAAACTACTTTGATTGAAGAAGAATACAGCAGAGAAAGGACCTAAGGTAAAAAATTTCCATTGCGTTTCGTGTTTAAAAGAAGAAGATCGTGAAAACTTTAAGTGAAAGTTTTTTTTTCTTCAGGGCGAAAGTGAAAGTTTTTCCCTGTTTGAACTCATCCGCAAATAACAGCCGGATCTAATTTTTTCACTTTTACTTTTCCATTTTGAACTCGAACTTTGGAACCTACAAAATAATTTCTTGACTTAATGGTTTAACAAAATAACTTAAATTGGATATGACTATTTAGAAAACTCTAACCGCTAAAGGAAATTACCAGTGATGATTAGAATCTGTTTCTGATAGACTGTTGAAATCATAATGTTCTGAGCTTAAATTCTGAAAGCGGAGGAACACAGTCTTGCTGCCTTTTTCCTTTCTTGTTGTTCTTTTTCATAATTCACAATTTAATAACTGTCAAATAAATGGAAGCTAGAAGAGATTGAAACCTTCTTTTTTTTGGATTACCTACTATTGGATTAACCTATTTGGATTAATTGCTGAGCCTTTTTGGATTATCTGCTGACCCCTTTTGGATTATTTGCTGAGAACTTTTTTTTTGTTAACATCTGCCCTCCTGCACTGAACTTAACTTGACTCCATCTTGGGATTTGTTTCTTTGTTCCTGCCTTTAACTTGGAAAATAAATTGACTTCATTTTGAATACAAGAAAGATATTGACTTGTCTTTTCCCTTGAATTTGGAACTGAAACTAAACACAACTTCATCCTTAGGGACTTGGATTTTCACCTTTACTCTCTAGCAAAACTACAGGATCTATAAGAAGAATATAAGTATATACTATTGATATTGTGTCTTTTGAATAATTATTTTTCCTTTCCTGATTTTTCCTTGAATCTCCTTCCTTCTCTATCCCTGGTGTGTTGTTATTATTAAAAGAAGCTTAGTTTGAACCATATGCATTGTTAACAAGCCTTGGGTTCCTGCTCTATTCTAATTAGTTGAATTAAAATATTACCTCCTTTTCTTTTCTCTTTCCCCTTTGAACAATTCCTTCTACTCTTTTTTTTTAATAACTCTTACTTCCTCTCTCTCTCCCTTTCCTTCTCTCCTCTCAAATTTTTTCTTCTCATATTTTTCTCTCTGTTTTCTATATATACCTGATATCTTTTTCCCCTTCTTTTTATTTCTTGCCTTCCTATCACATTACTTATTTTTAACTTTTACTTCTTCCCTATTCCCAAAAGTTAATACTTGTTTCTTTTTTCTGTGGCATTGAATATTTTAATTTTCCAAAAATAGTAATAATAATAATAATAATATATTCTGAATTTTGTTATTAATTGAATTGGTATTGAACACAAGGGAACTTTTTTTTTCTTTTCTCTAACAAAATACACTGAACAGATTTGGAATTTATAGCAATTTTTCTCTTTTTCACTATATATACATTGAAACCAACTTTAAATTTGAAATAGTGGATTCTAATTTGATAATGTCCCATACCTCAACCCTTGTCAAAACAGCAAAAAAACAAACTACACCAACTACTCTCTCTCCACAAGTTTCACCGCATTCTTCCCCCTCGCATCAGGTGTTAACCATGTCCACCAAAGATAAAGACAAAGACAAAACAATGTAGTCTAACCTTGCAACTATACATGAGACTTTAAATACTTTGAAGGACTTCATGATTAAATCACAAGAAGATGCTACTCAACAAAGAGAGGCCATAAAGGAGGAGGCAACACAACAAAGAGAAGCCATAAAGGAGGAGGCAACACAACAAAGAGAAGCCATAAAAGCCGACTTGGCAGAATTTAAAGTGGAGATGGCCCAAATGAAAGCCGACATGGGTGAGATGAAAGACCAGATAAAGCAGATCCAACAAACACTCCAAGAAAGTGATGACCGAGTTAAAAAGGTTGAAGAGCAATCTGATAAAAATGAGAAAAGAATGGACTACCTTGAAGGGAGAGCTGATGAAAGATACAGAAGATATGATGAATCAATTATCCAGCTGGAGATGCAACGAGCTTCGTACGGACTTCGATTTCAGAATATAAAAGAGGAAAAAGATGAAGATTTAAAAATGACTATGGCGGAAACTATTGGAGGTATACTCCAAGAGGACCCCACAGCTTTACTGAAAGAAATCGATGAAGTATACAGAATCTCGAATAGCTACATCCGTCGACACAACCTCCCAAGAGAGATACACATTAAGTTTACAAGAAAAGCGTTGCGTGATGAGATACTCCATTATTCAAGAAATTCTCAGCCTCAACATCACGGAGTAGACATAAAGATATTAAAACAAGTTCCAAGAAGCGTCAGAGAAAGCAGAAGAGATTATCACTTTTTAACTAAAATTTTGATCAAAGAAAATATCACTTACCGTTGGCTTATTCCACAAGGACTCTCTCTGACATGGCGTTCTACAAGATACAAACTGGAAAACGTAGAACAAGCTATGTACTTTTTTGAAAACAGTGGCATCAGCCGCTTCGACCACACAAGTAACCAACAAGTGGTCCAACTACAACCAGCTCAACAGCAACTAAGGGAAAAATTACCAACTCAGCAAGAAGAAGATCTGGGGGCTACTGCTCAAGTAATAGAGCAGGACCAAGGTGCTAGAAGAGTTCAACCCCAGCGAGAAACCAAAAAACCTACCAAATGACAACAAATAAAGACTTAAAATTTTTTTCCGTAAATGTTAATGGGCTTAATGAGCCAAGGAAAAGGAAACAAATCTTTTCTAAAATCAGAAATCAAAATGTTCAGATTGCAATATTACAAGAAGTTCATATTAAAAAAAATAACCAAAAATTACTGTTGAATCCCAAAATTGGAAAAATGTAGAATAAAAAAAAATGCAGATAAAAAAAAAAGAGGTGTAGTGATGTATGTTAAGAATTCTATAAATTCCAAACAAATATATAAGGATAAGGAGGGCAGGATATTGATTGTACAAGTTGACATTGAACCTAGACCTCTAGTGGTTGTTTCTATTTATGCCCCCAATGAAGATCAAATGACATTTTATAAAAATTTACATCAAATAATAATAGATCTAGCTATTGACAATGTATTGATAATAGGTGACTTCAATGCCATTGCGAATAGACAATTAGACCATTCTGGAGGGGGAGGTAATAAAAAAAGGCAAAAAGGTAAAAAAACAAGAAGGAATTTGTTACCTAGTACTTTCCAAAAAATGAAAGCGGAATTATTACTAAGTGATATATGGAGAGAAAGACATCCTCACAAAAGACAATATACCTTCTACTCCAACCCTCATAAAATTTGGACGAGAATTGACATGCTATGGGCACCAAAAATGGTTGAAGAACAAATAAGTGAGGTCGAGATAGATGTAAATACATGGGCTGATCACAACCCAATAGTGGTTTCTATGACGATGAATAATAAACAGAATAATTGGCAGATGAACAGATATATATTAAATGATAAGAAATACAAGGATTGGATTGAAAAGGAATTAAAAATATTTTTTGAAATTAATAAAACCTCAGACACTACTCCACAGAATCTATGGGACACAGTCAAAGCGTATGTAAGAGGCTTAACAATATCTTATACAGCTAAATATAACAAGGAAAAGAAATCAGAGTATTTAAAATTAACAAATGAATTAAAAGAATTAGAATCCTTATCGCAGCAACATATTAAGAATAGAGATTTAAAGACAGAAATAAATGTAATTAAACATAAAATTAGAATTATAGAACAAAACCAATTAACTGAAAAGATCAAAAGAGCAAAACAACAATATTTTGAACACGCAAATAAACCTGGCAGATGGTTAGCATATAAACTTAGAAAACAGACCCAATCAAAATTAATCCAAAAATTAGAAGGCAAAGATGGTATAATAAAATACGATACAGAAGGTAAGGCAGACATTGTGTATAATTTTTATAAAGAGTTATATGCCAAAGATCATGTTACTGAAGATGAAGTTTTTAACTACTTAAAAGCTTCAAAACTACCACAAATAACAGAAGACCAACAGGCCACCATGGATGGACCAATAACAATGGAAGAACTCCTAACAACAATTAAAAAACAGAAAAGCAACAAGGCCACAGGCCCAGATGCCATACCCGCAGAATGGTATAAGATAGAAAATGAAACAATTAGAAACCATATGTTAGAAACCTTCAATCTATGTAGACTTGAAGGTAAAATCCCCAAATCTTGGTCAGAATCACTGACAACTTTAATACATAAACAGGGCACAGATCCAGAAAAAATTAAAAATTACAGGCCTATATCACTATTAAATGTAGACTATAAGATATTTATTGCCATTTACGCAGAGAGACTCAAAAGAGTTATAAATGGAATAATACACCAAGACCAAAATCGGTTTCTACCAGGGAGACAAATTAAAAATAATCTTAGAACAGTAATAAATACACTAGAGTACTATGAACAATATCCAGATAAGATGGCATCTTTAATGTTTCTAGATGCTCAAAAGGCCTTTGACAATGTTAATTGGATATTCATAAAAATGCAATTAAATAAAATGAGATTTGGCCCAAAATTTGTTAACTTAATAGATACTATATACTCAAAACAAACAACGAACATAATATTGAATAATAACCAATTACCAACACTTGATATAAATAAGGGAGTTCGCCAAGGCTGTCCTATATCACCATTGTTATTTATCATGACTCTTGAAACTTTATTAATTAAAATAAGAGCGGACCCTAAAATAAAAGGTTTAACTGTAGGAGACGAAACTTACAAAGTCCAGGCTTTTGCAGATGATCTAATGTTCATAATTGAAGAACCGATAACAACAGCTCCTACTTTATTGCAAGCCATTGAACAATATGGAAAGGTAGCAGGTTTAAAGATAAATAAAAGCAAAACACATTTTTTGACCAAAAATATGAATAAAACACAAGAAACTAAACTAGAAAGTATCTCTGGAATAAAGACTGTAAAGAAAGTAAAATACTTAGGAATAAATTTAACAGCGAAAACAATAACATTAAAAAATGATAATTATACAAAATTATTAGCAGAAATTAAAAAAGATTTAGCAATGTGGAATAATCTGAAAATATCTTTCTTAGGAAGAATTGCAACAATTAAGATGAACATTTTACCCAAGGTTTTATTTCTCTTCCAGGTAATACCAATAAATCCAGGGGGAATTTTCTTAAAAACTTTAACAAATTTAGTTAAAAAATTTATATGGCAAGGGAAAAAAGCACGGATAAAAATGAACTGCTTAGAAGATATTAAAGAAAGAGGAGGATTTGGCCTTCCAAATTGGAAACTATACTATCAGGCCGCTGCATTAACATGGCTCAGAGAGTGGATAATTCTAGATAACAAAAGAATACTTAATTTAGAAGGACACGATTTAATGCTTGGATGGCACGCATTTATATGGTATGATAAGGACAAAAACCATTCATATTTTAAAAGGCACACATTAAGGAAGTACCTACTAGAAGTCTGGAAAGATATAAAGAAAAACCACTTTTTAAATATTCCAGAATGGTTAGCCCCCCTAGAAGCAATAACGCATCCAAAGTCTATAAAGGACAAGAAAATAACTCATAGATATAAAGAATTACTAAATGATCAGATGAAGCTTAAATCTAGAATTGAATTACAAGAAGAAGGGATAATAATAGATTGGTGGCACTATGCCCAGATCCGATCTAGATATCAGAAGGATAAAACTCTTTATATTTTTAACAAAAGTAAGAACCTTTTAAGCAATTTAATTACCACCAATTCAATAAAAATGATAGGGAAAATATATAAACTTCTCATCGCTCATAAAAATATAGAGTTGACTTTAAAAGATACTATGATAAGATGGTGTAGAAATATTGGCAAGGAAATAGACATAGATACATGGGAGGAAGTATGGATTAATAACTGGAAAATGACCAAATCAGTTTCATTGAAAGAAAATCAAATTAAAATGTTCTATAGATGGCACCTTCCACCAAATAGGATAGCAAAAATGTTTCCCAAAACATCTCCATTATGCTGGAAATGTAAGAAGGATATAGGAACCTATTACCATCAATGGTGGACATGTGGCAAAGCTAAAATATATTGGAAGATGATTGAGAAAATATTAAAAGAAATAATAAAGCAAGATATAGATAATACCCCGGAATTTTATTTACTAGGTGTTACAAATCAGCCCTACAAGAAAGAAATTCTTTATTTAATTATACACATATTAACTGCGGCTAGAATAATATATGCGCAAAATTGGAAAGGGGAGGAAATCCCCAAGGAAGAAGAGGTTATAGCCAAAATACTAGATTGCGCTGAAATGGATATGATGACAAGAAGATTAAACGATCAAGAAGATACTAAATTTTATGAAACATGGAACAATCTTTATAAATGGATAGATAAGAAAAAATAAGACATATATATTTACTCTTAGTTAACTTTCTTCATTTGTTTTTACCTAGGTGATAACAATATTAATACTAGTTTAAATGTATTTTCTGACTATTATGACATAGTAGTGTATGCATAAGTATAAGTAACATATTAAGATTTTTGATGTACAATAGTTGAAATTAGCTTAAATGTTTGGTTTGATTGTTTGATGTTATTTTACCATAGTAATTAGGATTATACCAAAGGTATTTTTTGATGATTATGTTATACTAACCTTATCTTATATTTACATCGCATTCAAGATTTGTAAAACTTTAACTCAAATTTACTAATTTTTTTTTAATAGTTAACATATATTCAATTATGTATTCTTTTTCTATATTTGAATGTATACTTTCAAAAGAAGCGGGGGAAATACACCCCCACTTTATGTTTATTGTTTGTATGTGTGTTTGTCTGTTTTATGAAAATTAATAAAACAAATTATAAAAAAAAAAGAAAAGAAAAAGAGAGGGCATCCCTGAGATAGGCTGTATATCCTGTTGTGGAGAATTGTTGTGATAGAACCACACAAATTCCATTCCTGACAAGCACAGGAGGGAAAGTCCTCATGAAATTCTCTCCCTTCTCTGCGACTGAAGCAAAGAGGCCAATCAGGGTCCATCTGAAATGGAGGAGCAGTTGGACAATGGCTGGGTACTGGATCCCTTCTCTGTGGACCATTTCGTGGAAAAAGGGGAATTTGCTTTTATCACTCAGAGCCTCTGAAGCAATTCCATATTTGATCTGAAAAGCAATGAAAATGCTGTGTCATATTTGGGGTCAGATCAAATAAAAAATATTAGATTTTAATAAATCCAACCTGCTTCTCATGAATGTATTAGAACAATTTGTAGTTAGACATTGTTGGAAATATTAAAGAAAGAATATTAGCAAGATTGTATAATAAAAATGATAAAGAATAAATTTTAAAAACTATACACATTGTGAATAATATTACTGTACCACCTTTACAATTTACCACAATTAGATTAACATATTGAAATCCTGACTGAAGTATTATATTCCAATAAAGGGCCTATTATAATTTTTGAGGATTGGTGCATCTTTTTCTGTTTCTGTATCCCAGATATTTTCTGGATGACTTTTTTTTAGCTTCTTCTCCAGTTATACAAGAAACAGGGAGACCTCAGTTCCTAATACGATTTGTCAGTTGTATAATACAAGATTTCTCTTTCATTGAACTTTTGTTCCTTTTTGGAGCCTGTCAGTTTTTGTAGACTAGAATTTATGCCGATATCCATATTTTCTGAATTTAGACATAGCAGAAATTGTATAAATTCCCAATACAACTGTGAGGGCAGCAGCTGGAGTCCTTTTACTCACCCCAAGACCTCAGAGGCCGTGATGGGGTTGGTTCTGCTAGAGATTTATCTCTGAGGGTTTAGGACTTTTTGCCTCCGCCAGTTGGATGAAGCTCTTTCTTCCGCCGCAGCTGATCGGCCGCTGCCTTCTCTCCCTCACCCAAAGGCCCCCAGCTATTGGTCCCAGCCCTTTCGTCACACAAATCCACCTTCAGCCACAGCCTTTTGGCCACATGGGACACTTTGCCACCATCCAATCAGAATGGTTCTTACAAAATGCTACTTTGGGAAGGAAAGAATGGGACAGTTTGCTCATCTACCAGGTACTACCCATCACTTACTTTTACCAGATGGAGAATAACACACACAAACCTGTGGGACTTTGTAGGTGCCTCCTAATGTTGACATCTGGATGGAGATTTCAATTCTATCTGCATCAAGAAGAGACAGAAGGTTCTCCTTCCTTCCACAGCCGTAGTTGGGGACATTGGCTTCTCCAGTGGACAGAATTTCCAGCAAGGCATCTGAAGTGTGGAAAGTGCTCATATAGTTCTCATGGATGTTGTAGCCAAGTGTGAGGTTGTGCATGAACTGGGGATTCTTGTTGATCAGTTGAATGTTGAAAATCAACATTAAGCCAAATATAATACCATAAATATCCCTATTGTAAGAAAAAATGTTATTATAATCAACAGCTACAACAAATACTTTTAATATATACTACTCAAAAAAAAATAAAGGGAACACTCAAAGAACACATCCTAGATCTGAATGAATGAAATATCCTCATTGAATACTTTGTTCTATACAAAGTTGAATGTGCTGACAATCAGTGTTGCTTCCTAAGTGGACAGTTTGATTTCACAGAATTTTGATTGACTTGGAGTTATATTCTGTTGTTTAAGTTTTCCCTTTATTTTTTTTGGAGCAGTGTATAATCTTCCACATGCCTAGTGAACCAAAAACAATGATCAGTTACACAAATATGGAAATCGACTGAGGTATGGCAACTACAACTGATTCCAGCACTACTTTAAATAAAATTCATTACTCAAGGAATAAATTAAGGATTGAACAGAGAGAGGAAAATATTCTCCATCCCTTTCAGCTTTTTCTCAGACCCCTTTTTGAGTCTCTTTCACAAAATCAGACAGAAACGAGAAGCCGTGTAAATCAAAATAATTCAGGAAATTAGACATATTCACAATATAGGAATAAATGACGAAAAAACATAAAATAAGGAGAGTGTTAAAACAGAGGGAGTGCAACTCCATCACCCTGAATTACTTACGGATCAGGGAAAACAAACTGAAGAGAAGGAGCCATGTTGAAAACCAACTTTGTATGCAATACTTTATTTCCAGTGAAGACTACACCAATGAGATGGTCTCCTGGGCTGTAAAAGCTCTGTGGTTGTTTTCCATCCTGGTGCTCCAAACTCATCAGGCATTTCCTTCTCAGCTTCCCAGAGACTGGATGGGACAAAAGCAGCACCAGAAGCAGAAGCAGGAGGTCCATCATTCATGGGGTGACTCAATCAATCTCCTCCCTGTTCCTACAGAAGAATTCAGAGGATTTTCACAAGGTGGGATATGATCCAGTTGCTTTCCTGATTGAAACACAGCTTCACCTGGAAAGGAGAGAGACGTACATGCAAGAGACTCTGTCTGTCTCCAAACTCCCTATTTCTCTGCCCAAAGTCTCCCCTGGAGGATTCAGCCCAAGAGCAGAGCTGAAATGTTGATCGTAATAATTCTCCCTCTCAGGAGAGATCCCTGGATGATTCAACTTTGGGGAATTCTCTGGAAAGAAATGAAAGGGAAATAATCCCCATATGGCACATAATGGCAGGGGCAGAGATGGAATTAAATCGGTCATCTAGAATTGAGAGGTTTGGGAGCTCCATGCTTGAAACTGACCCCGGAGGGAACACACGGCAACTGTGGCTGAAGGAACAAATAAATCTGAGATTTGTGGGCACGAAGACAAAATCCCAGGGGCCAGTTAATGCCAGAGCATCTCACAGATCTGAAATAGCTGCCTGCTCAGTTAAAGCCAACATGTATTTAACTTTATTTTGAACGTTAAAGCTCAAAGGCTCCACACAAAAGGGCTGATGCAACTTTAGTGAAAAACTAGTTATCAGAACTTTGCAGAATTAAAAAAAAACTTTTAACTTTTAAGAGTTAAAATAAACTTTTCTCTGTGTCTCTCTTTCTCTCTCTCCACAGACAAACAAACCCAAAAAGAAGTTAGAAGAAAACTGGCTAGGTTAGCAACCTGAAGATGAGTGGACTTCAACCCCCAGAATTCCACTATCAGCACTCAGGGACCTTCCTCCCTTGGGCCTTTCCATGCTTTAGCTGTTCCTCTCACTGCCTGTACGGTGCAATCTGTGCTCTGGCCTTTAAATCCTAACTGGCCTCCTCAGGCAGTGAGTAGGACAACTAAAGCTGGCAAAGACCCATCTGTTGTTGTTTTTTTAGGCTCATTCTCACAAGGACTTTTGAACATCTTTATTTGAAGAAACACCAGTCTTTTAGCCAATGATTTATTTGTGGGATTGTGTGTTCTCGTGTCAGGTGTCATCCTCTTGTGGGTAGAAGGGAAGAGAAAACAACCTGTGCACCTATCTTTTGGACTGTGTTGCCCAAGTGGTCATAGTCTTTCATTATTTGATTCAGGTCTTTCCCTGTGTCATTTGTTCCCCCATGGATCACCAGTAGGTGGCAGTAGTCAGTGGGCTTTATTATTTTGGTAAGCTTTTGCATTAAGTCAGAGATTTTAGCTCCAGAGAGGCAGCACACATCTCTGGTTTATTTTATTTTATTTATTCCATTTTTATGCCGCTTTTTTCTTTAGGCTCAGGGCAGCTTACAACATGTTAGCAGTAGCACTTTTTAACAGAGCCAGCATATTGTCACCAACAATCCGGGTCCTCATTTTATCCACCTCAGAAGGATGGAAGGCTGAGTCAACCTTGAGCCGGTGGTGAGATTTGAACCGCTGACCTACAGATCTAGCAGTCAGCTTCAATGGCCTGCAGTACAGCACTCCACCTGCTGCGCCACCCCGGCTCCTGGTTTGATTGTCTGGTCTGCAGATGGCAGTTTCAGTTCCCCTGAGAATTGAGTCATCCATCAGCAGCTTTCTCCTTTTCCTTTTGATTGTGTTGGTGTGGGGCAATGGTTCTCAACCTAGGGGTCGGGACCCCTTTGGGGGTCGAACGACCATTTCACAGGGGTCGCCTAAGACCATGGAAAAAGACAAATTTCCCCTGGTGTTAGGAACTAAAGTTTCTTTGGAGTCTTCGGAGAGGGGCGGCATACAAATCTAATTTATTATTATTATTATTATTATTATTGCTATTACTATTACTATTATTATTATTATTATTATTATTATTATTATTATTATTATTATTATTATTATAATATTCTGGTGCCTTGGAACATATTTTTACAATCCGACCAATCAGGCATTTACAGTAGGGGTGTCCCTCTGACCTTCCTGCCAATCAGCTTCAAGCTCTTGGGAGAATTGGCACTGGACTTATGGTTGGGGGTCTCCACCATATGAGGAACTGTATTAAGGGGTCACAGCATTAGAAAGGTTGGGAACCGCTGGTGTGGGGGGTCTTTTTCTTTGTTGCAGTAGCGTCTGGTGGCGCTGTTTTATTCTGCTTTCTTTCTGGTGATTCTTTGTCAATTATCTGTGGGTTCTCTTGTGTGAGGAGTCCCAGGTATTTTGTTGCTTGTAGGCAGTGGGGTTGGGAGGGGTTGGAATTGGTAGTGGTTTTGTATTTAGTTTGTTTTTCCTTCTTTGTGTGAGTTGTGTCCATTCGTTTTCATCCTCTGGGGCAGAGATGGGGAATCTATGGCACGGGGGCCACAGGTGGCAGGTGGAGCCATATCTACTGGCACATGAGCTGTTGCCCTCGCTCAGCTCCAACATGCATGTGTGTGCCGGCCAGCTGATTTTTGGCTCACATAGAAGCTCTAGGAAGGGATTTTTTGCTTCCAGAGGTTGGGAAACAGGCCATTTCCAGCCTCCAGAGGGTCTCCGGGGGGGATTTGTTTTTGCCCTCCCCAGGCATTGAATTATGGGTGTGGGCACTCGCGCAAGCAAGCAATGCTTTTTTGGCACCCAAGGAAAAAAAGGTTTTGCCATCACTGCTCTGGAGGGTTGATTCTGTTTTGCTCCTCTGAGATGTTAGCTCTATTAGAAGTTTGTTGGACTTTCTAATTTTGATGCTTGTGTTTCAGACTTTTTAGGTTTTTCTCTAGGTTTTCTATTTTTTCCTCAATTAGTTGGATTAATTGACATTGGTTGCATGTAAAGTTTAGGAGGTTTGAGGGCAGAAGTGTGTACACACAGCACAATCTGCAAATCACCATGGAGTCAGTTTGTTCCTCATCCTTGTGTGTGTTTGCTTGTAAGGTGGATGTGGGAAAGTAGAATATATTCCAGAAAGCTGTTAAAACCTGGCTTTTCCGGCAGACCTGGAGTTAGGATTGACTGCAAGTAGGAATGGTTTGTAGGATATTATTGTTTTTATTGCATCGCTGATTTTATTGCTCTATTTTTATCATTGTTGTATTTATGATTATTGTTAGTCGCTCTGAGTCCTATTTGGAGTGAGCAGCATATAAATACAATTAGAAAGAAAGAAAGAAAGAAAGAAAGAAAGATAGATAGATAGATAGATAGATAGATAGATAGATAGATAGATAGATAGATAGATAGCCGGCCAGCTTCTGATTGTCATAGAACAGTGGTTCTCAACCTTTCTAAGGCCGCAACCCCTTAATACAGTTCCTCATGTTGTGGTGACCCCCAACCATACGTCTAGCATCAATTCTTCCAAGAGAGCTTTGAGCTGATTGACAGGAAGATCAGAGAGATGCCCCCAATGTAAACGCCTGATTGGTCAGATTGTAAAAATATGTTCCAAGATGCCAGAATAGAAGCTTTAGTTCCTAATACCAGGAGAAATTTGTCTATTTTCCCAGGGTTTCATGCGACGCCTGTGAAATGGTATTCGACCCCCAAAGTGGTCTTCACCCACAGGTTGAGAACCACTGTCATAGCAGAAATAGCAAAATTGGATTTTTATATGCACAACTACACACAAATACATGAAATTCCATGTAATATTATTTAAGAGTTTCCAGTAAAAAAGCCCAATGAGTCTAATTTCTCTCTGTTCTTCGTAATTGACAGGAACACAACAGAAAAATCTCCAACTAATTGCACAAAAGGAAGAGCTGTGCAAAAATTTGGAACAAAGACTGAGAACCTTTGGATAGCAGCCCCACCTTTTCTTCCAGAATTTGATATTAAATTCTCGACATTTTCCCCACCCACTCCCACCCCCGAACATATATTCTATACTGTCATAGTTCGACATAATATGAGTTTTTATTGATTAGCTCTTGAGCCATATCAAAGTGCATAGTTCCAGAAACAAATAATTATTAAAATTTGATAAAACAATTTAAAATTGAATTTAATATAATATAATTTAAAATGAAATTGGAATACAATACGATTTAAAATGAAGTTGGAATAAAATACAATTCTAAAATTAAATTGAACAAAATACAATAATTTAAGATATAGATAAGATATGATAAAATTATAATTTGATGTTTACATAAATAAATAGAGAACTGGTGCAGCCATCCACTGAGAGCCCACCAAAGTTCCTTGGAGATCCTGGAAAGTGACCTTGTTCTTCTTTGGGGTCTGTGTATGGTTTGGCCTCTGCGTTCATGATGTTGCATCACCAGAACCACCATCTGAAGATGAGGAGGTGGCCTCCATCACTGTGGAACCCTGATAAGATGAGGAGGTGGCCTCCATCACTGTGGAACCCTGATATCTGGACCGGGACTCATTGCTCACAGTCACTCATGCCCTCATCACCTCGAGGTTCGACTACTGTAATGCTCTCTACATGGGGCTACCTTTGAAAAGTGTTCGGAAACTTCAGATCGTGCAAAATGCAGCTTCGAGAGCAGTCATGGGCTTACCCAGGTATGCCCATGTTTCATCATCACGCCGCAGTCTGCATTGGCTGCCGATCAGTTTCCGGTCACAATTCAAAGTGTTGGTTATGACCTTTAAAGCCCTTCATGGCATTGGACCAGAATATCTCCGAGACCGCCTCCTGCCGCACGAATCCCAGCGACCGATTAGGTCCCACAGAGTGGGTCTTCTCCGGGTCCCGTCAACTAAACAATGTCGGTTGGCGGGCCCCAGGGGAAGAGCCTTCTCTGTGGTGGCACCGGCCCTCTGGAACCAACTCCCCCCGGAGATTAGGACTGCCCCTACTCTTCCTGCCTTCCGTAAACTCCTTAAAACCCACCTTTGCCGTCAGGCATGGGGGAACTAAGTCATCTCCCCCTGGGCATGTTTAATTTATGCATGGTATGTCTGTGTGTGCGTCTGTTAGCATATGGGGTTTTTTAAATATTTAAATATTTTTAAATTTGTCTGTTTACTTATGATTTGTTTCTACATGTTGTGAGCCGCCCCGAGTCTTCGGAGAGGGGCGGCATACAAATCTAAGTAATAAATAAATAAAGCAATCCATCAATTCCCACCACCATAATTGATGAATGATGTCAGACATTCAGATATTAGAATATTAAAATGCTTCGAAATCTGCAAATTAGCCATAGAAATAAAGAGGAAACAGAATTTTATAAAATGTGGAATAATTGGTATAATTGATTGGAACAAAGACAAAGTTAAATAGTTAGCAGTAATAAAGGAAATAAGGTGGAAGATGAATAGATGTAGACAAGACGTTATGAGATAGAGATAACTGGAATGGGTTGGATTTTAATAAATTATGAGAATATAGATAAGTTAATGAACAAGTGTTATAGATACACAGAAGATATACTGATATGCAACATTGCTAAATGAATATTAATTTTTACTGTTCAGGTCTTGTTGTGTTATGTAATGTTATGTGGTGTCTTTTGAAAGTTGGTTTTATACATATGTATTTATATGTTTTTAAAACTGTTCAATTAAAATTAGCTTTTATTTTTAAAAAAGTCTGTGGAATGAAAAGAAAAAGCGAGGAGTGAAAGACCTTGGAATGATCTTGGGCTAAATGACTTGGGGAGGGAGAGAGAAGGAGAGAGAGAAGAGGAGGAAGGAGGGAAGGAGGGAGGGAAGGGAAAATACAGGGAAGGGAGCAGTGGTGGGATTTAGCTGGTCCTCCTTGGTTCAGGAGGTTGGGAGTTCGATCCTAGATAGAGGCAGATGTAGGGTCTCCTGCTTGGACAGAGGTTTGGACTAGATGACCTGCAAGTTCCTTTCAGACTCTGTTGTTGTATTCATCTGAACCGGCTGAATTGCCTGGCCCTGGCCCCTCCTTCTGGCCTACCTTGCATGGACCCGCCCTGCCTCACCCCTCCCCTCCTGAGCGTCCCCCCCCCCCACCAGAAAAAGACCTGTTTCAAGATCCCGTGGGTCCCTTTGGATTAGGCAGTGGGATTCCCCGCCGGTTCCCTCTCTGTGCCAAGGAATCGTGGAAACACTGCTGAGCCCAGAATGCGGCTTCCTAAAAATTAGGAATTGGAAGTATCCAGAAAGTAGGACCAATGAGAATTCTCCCTTCTGCCGCGTCATCGGTTTCCGGGCAGACTCTCCCTTGACTTCACCCACTGGAGGAGAGAGTTCCGCCCGGAGAAGAAGCCAAGATCCCCCCTCCCTCCCCCCCTCCCACTTTCCCCGTTTCTCTCTCTCTCATATCCTTCAGGTGAAGCCACAAAGGACTCCGCCCACAAACCGAAGATGCTCCAGCAGGGAGAATTCCCATTGGTGCTGTGCCTCGTGCTGGCCCCTCCCACCTCCAACGGCCGAGATAAACGCTTCTTCGCGACCCCCCTCCCCTTGCAGAACCGCGGATTCTTCCTCTTGGGCTGGAAAGGGAAAAGAAAGGGAAATGAAAGAAGACAGAAGAAGGCCTGGAATTAAGATCGATTGTTAGTGTTTATGTTTTTTTAAATTATGTATGTGATTTTAGTGACATTTTTACTGTTTTTACTTGTGTTTATAACCATTGTTAGCCGCTCAGCGTCCCTTTTGGAGTGAGCAGCATATAAATGAAATGATAGATAGATAGATAGATAGATAGATAGATAGATAAGAAATTGAAATGAAAGGAAGATAGAAGAAGGACATAAAAAGAAAGGAAAATAAAAAAGAGAAAGGAAACGAAACGAAAGGGAAAATAAAAGGAAAGAGAAAGGAAGGGGAGGGAAAGGGAAATAGAGAGAGGAAGGACAGAAAGGGAGAGGAAGGGAAGGGCTGAAAAGCCAAGTCTCAGGATCTCCGGGATCCCTTTGGCTCAGGCAGTGGGATTCCCCGCCGGTTCCCCCTCTGTGCCAAGCGAAGGGATCGCGGAGGCTGCCCAGCCCCGAATGGGGCTTCAGGCTACGCCCGGCCGGAGAAACGCCGGAGGGGCCGAGAAAGGCCGCCTACAACCAGCGAGGTCCATTGTGCGAGGAACCCCCGAAGCCCCGGCGGCTCTTTCGGGAGGGAGGGAGAGGATGCGGCCACTCAGCCCCAGAGACCGAGCGTTTGACTGGAAGTTCGGAATAGGGAGGGCCAAGAAAATCGGAAGGACCAATGGGAATTCATTTTTCTTCAGCGTCATCGGTCTCCGGGCAGAGACTCCCTGGTCTTCACCCGAGGGAGTCGAGTTCAGGGGCAGAGAGAAAAGTGGATTATAGAGAAGAGCAGATTTAAGAGTATCAGAATGAGGATGGTGTTTATTTTATACAGTTGGTCCCGAGAGCATCAACCAGGCAGGGCAACTGTGTAGTGTTGAAAAATAAATAAAAGTAACAAGAGACTCTTTATCATCCGAAGCACTAAATCACCTGTGATTGATGAATGGTTTGAATAGGGATTTTGTGATTGTATGAAATCATATGAATATTACCGTAATTAATTACTATGTATATTATTATAGGATTTCATGAAATATCCGATGTAGCAATGCAGAAATACTGTATGTTTGCTGATATTATAATTTATTTTGTTGTTGTTTGTTTGATTGATTGATTGTTTTTCATTATTTTTAATTGTTATTTATTTGTCTGTTTCAAAATAGGGAGGGAAGGGCTGTGAGGAACATCCCCGGGAAGGGGGTCCCACCAGATGGCAGGCAGCCGTGGGAGGGACGGAGGGAGGGAGGGGTAAAATCCTCATTAGGGCACAGAACCAGTTTTTCAATTATTTGAATCCCACCACTGCCAGGGACTCCTCAGCCCTCTGCGACCCCCAAGTCCCCCTGGCTGTGGGGCTGAGTCTCCCCTTCAGTCACCCCCTGCAGCCCCACTGCATGATGGATGGATGGGGGGAGGGCAGGAGGAAGTCCACTCTCCCTCCAGGGCTGCCATGACCCCCCTTGAGCTGGAGCCCCCCAAGACTGAGACTATCCCCCCTCCCTCCCTCCCCCTTCCTCCACTTCTCTCTCTGCCCCTGAACTCGACTCCCTCAGGTGAAGTCCAGGGAGACTCTGCCCGGAGACCGATGACGCTGAAGAAAGGGGGATTCCCATTGGCCCTTCCGCTTTTCTGGGCCCTCCCTTTTCCAAGTTTCAGGCAGATGCTTCCCACCCCCCAATGCAGCCCCTCCCTATTAAGGGCTGAGCGGCCGCATCCTCTCCACCCCCCCGAAAGAGCCACCAGGGCTTCGGGGGTTCCTCGCACAACGGGCCTGGCTGGTTGTAGGCGGCCTTTCTCGTCCCCTCTGGCGTTTCTCCGGCTGGGCGTTGCCTGAAGCCCTATTCTGGGCTGGGCAGCCTCTCCGCGACCCCTTCGCTTTGCGCAGAGGGGGAACCTGCGAGGAATCCCACTGCCTGAGCCAAAGGGATCCATGAGATCCTGAAACTTGGCTTTTCAGCCCTTCCACTCCACTCCTTTCCCTTTCTCTTTCCATTTTCCTTCCAGATTCATTTAACAAACCATGGTACTAATTTAACAACTTTAGTGATTCACTTAACAAGTGTAGAAAGAAAACTCCTAAAATGGAGCAAAATTCACTTAACAAATTTCTCACTAAGCAACATAAACTTTGGGCTTAATTGTGGTCGTAAATTGAGGACTATCTCTATGTAATTCATCAGCTCAGGCCCGAAAATAAAGGGACGCTCTGAATGGTTAAGTTAAAATACTGTGTATTTCTTGAAGTTTGTAGGAGCAACATCCACAGCGTAATTTACTCTCCCACAGACATAAATAACTCCTGCTCTTTTACCACTTTTGCACTCTCAACAGTGCGTATTTCTCCAGACATCTCCCTGCTTTCTTCAGGGACACTAATTTTTCTGTTGTATTTTTCTTGTTACTTCAGCCTCTTGTTCCACCAAACGCATCAGCAGGATTTGGTATTTACTTTTCTACCAAAATTGAAAAATAGATAAAACACTGAGTAGCATTAATTCAGCTATTCAGTTTGCTTGGCTTTTGTCTCATGAGGTCACGCCTCATAATCCTTCTGACAGGTGCATGATCTCACAAAGGAGAAGTAAATGAAACCTTTGGGTGGGCTGAATGAAAGGTATTATTCACCTGAGCTTTTATCTCTGTGTGGGTGCTTTACTTAGTTACTGAGGATTGGTTGGTTGAGTTGCTTCAGTTTTTATTTAATTTTATTGATGTAGTTTAGGTTTGTTCTATTTTACAAAATTTATTTGTTTACTTATTCATCTATTTACTTCATAATATTATAAATATTATAAATATATATTTATATTTGTTTCCATATATTTCATATATTATATTTGTTTAATATATTAAACAGTAGTTTAGCTTAGTTAGGGTTTACTTTATTTCCATCATGGATATTTTCCTCTATTGTGTAGGAAAAGCTGTATTTGAGGTAAGAGATCTTCAGTTTTATTTGTTTGCTTGTTAGCTTCCGTGGCTGACTCTAGGATTTAGAATTCTAAAAGGTAACATGACAGATAACATGACATAAATAATTTCATGATAGACATTAAAATTTGATAATGAAATAAAATAAAATAGGAATCAAAGGAATCTTGGAATAAGTACAATTATTTTAGGATAATTTTTAGAATAACTTTTTAACCTGAATATTTTTTAAAAAAAATTACATCACCTCTTTCTGGGTTAAAATTAACTTTACAGATCTTTCCCCAATCTTCTAGTTGAATAGTGAAGCCAAAGTTGGTCATCCCGGCAATCATATTTTCCTTTGCCATTTCTTCTAAGTTTTCATAATTTAACAAAAAATTATACATCTTGGTAATAAATTTCCTTTCTGAACCTAATAAAAATTTGTCTATATTATTTTTTTTCTAATTCCAAATTCTACCATATTTTTTTTTATCTACTCTGTATTTGATAGTAACCAATCAATTTCTTTCCCTTCGTTTTTAAATTTTTCTCTGGTCTTGAGGTATCCTTTTCTATCTAATAGATCTTCATAGGTTAAAATTTTATTTTAGATTTTTTTAAAAAAATTTTTAAAAAAAGTCTGTGGAATGAATAGAAAAAACGGGGAGTGAAAGGCCTTGGAAAGACCTTGGGCTAAATGACTTGGGGAGGGCGAGAGAAGGAGAGAGAGAGAGAAGGAAGGAGGAGGAAAGAGAAAATACAGGGAAGGGAGGAGTGGTGGGATTTAGCTGGCTCTTCCTGGTTCAGGTGGTTGGGAATTCCATCCTATGTAGACTCTACCTTGACTTCACCCCCTGGAGGAGAGAGTTCCATCCAGAGAAGAAGCCTCAGTTGGTTCTTCAGGCTAAGATCCCCCCTCCCTCCCTCCCACCCTCCCCGCTTCTCTCTCTCCTCCTTCAGGTGAAGCTACAAAGGACTCTGCTTAGAAACCGATGACGCTCAATCAGGGAGAATCCCCTTTGGTGCTGTCCCTCGTTCTGGCCCCTCCCACCTCCAACGGCCGAGATAAACGCTTCTCCGCGCCCCCCTCCCCCCCAATGCAGAACTATGGATTCTTCCTCTGGGGCTGGAAAGGGAAAAGAAAGGGAAAGGAAAGGAAAGAAGATAGAAGAAGGCCTGGAATTAAGACCGATTGTGAATATTTATGTTTTTTTAAATTATATATGTGATTTTAGTGATATTTTTTCTGTTTTTACTTGTGTTTATAACCATTTTATTATCAAGATGTATAATTTTTTGTTAAATTATGAAAATGTAGAAGAAGTGGTAAAGGAAAACATGATTGCCTGGATGACCAACTTTGGCTACACTGTTCAACTAGAAGATTGGGAAAAGATCTGGAAAGTTAATTTCAAATTAACAATCTCGGTTCCATACAGAGAGAATCAATGTAAGATGTTTTACCAATGGCCCATGCCCCAGCAAAGTTAGCCAAAATTTACCCAAAAGTAAAAGTGATTGCTGGAAATGTAAGTCAATGCAATGTACTTACTACCACATGTGTTTGTTATGCCCAGAAACAAGGAAATTCTGGATCATGGTTCAAAATATGGTAAGAGAGACATTAAAGTTTAAATTAGAATTTAAAGCCGAGATATATTTACTGGGAATAATCAGAGGACAACATGAAAAAGCTAACTATTATTTGGTAGTACATGTATTACTGGCGGCCCGACTGATCTTTGCACAGAACTGAGGGGGAGGGGAATGTACCAACCAAGGATATGGTAATTAAAAAAAATACTAGAGTGCGCAAAATGGAGTAGACTTACTCTAGAGTTACAGAATAAAGATGAAGAAGAATATTACACTGTGTGGGATAAATTTTATAATTGGATTGAGGAAAGTGAGAAATAAGTTTAATGTAAATTGACGCAAAAAATGGTGAAACTGAAGAAACAGAAATGTAATTGTAAATATGTTCTTGCTTCTTATTCTGTTTTGGGTTTTGTTGTCATTGTGTTTTGTTTTTGTCTTTCAAAAGCCAATAAAAAAATAATAATAAATAACTGGAGAGGTTCTAGCATGGGAAGCGAAATGTTTTCAAGGAGAAAAACCCAAGAAATCCCGCCTGTCTTTTGAAAAGCCCCTTTGGGATCTGCGCTGAAGATGCCCCAAAGAGGGAGGGGGCTTTCGGAGTCTCTTCTGTCCCTTAACAAGGAAAAGGGATGAAGTGGAAGAGACTTTCTTTTTGGCTGCACCTTGGGTCTTGTTCCTGAGGTTCCCTTGGCAAATAGGAGGTGAACCTGCCAGGCCCATTTTGGAGGAATTAGGTTTCTGCCATGGGTGATGGATATTATTTGATGGCCGAGTCCATGGACACAGGTGGGATTGAACCAAGGTTTGGATAGTTAGTTCTCGGAAAGCCCCACAGAACCAGGGCATCCTAGGGTTAACATTCAGGGCTCTGCTTTGTGACCCCGGCAAGAACACCAAAGGTGGCTTATTCTTAGCCTTCCATCCCTGAGTTCGGGTGGGATCTGTGCTTTGGCTGCCATGGCTGGTTGCTGGCAGTTTCAAGTAGGCAGAATTTAACAGAATATAACAGAGTTATAAGGGATCTTGAAGGTCTTCTAGTCCAACCCACAATTTTTTCTTTAAAAGCTCCAGCAATGGAGCCCCTTTTTAAGAATAAGCTTTATTAGCATTGTTAAGAAAACAAGTCAGTTATAGTTTATTATTTTTTTCTTCTTCTTCAATCCATAGAAATTGGTGTCTGCAAGTGTCACCAGAGTCACGAACTGAAGATGTGGAGGCTGCCATAATCACCGTAGAACCCTCATCCCCGAATCCATCAACCTCAACATCACCATAACTGATGAATGATGGATGCCAGACCTTCTGCCTTGCACGATAATGTAATGTTTGGTAAGTGTTTGAACTATTTTGGTTGTCTATTTTTCTTTATTTTTCTTTTTAAAATATATTCTGTTATTGGTTTTTTAAATTAAAAATAAACTATTTATAACATGCAAAGTACCAAAAATAAAACACACACAGAAAAAAAACCCTCAACATTAAAACAAATGTTGGACAATTTGTGACATGCCTGTAATACAATTCTAACAGTGCTTATTTACTATTACACTGATTATACACTGCGCAAAAAAATAAAGGGAATACTCAAAGAACACATCCTAGATCTGAATGAATGAAATATTCTCATTCAATACTTTGTTCTGTACAATGTTGAATGTGCTGACATGTGAAATTTATTGTTAATCAGTGTTGCTTCCCAAGTAGGCAGTTTGATTTCACAAAAGTTTGATTTACTTGGAGTTATACTGTGTTGTTTGTTCCCTTTATTTTTTTGAGCAGTATATTTACATAATATACATCAAGTCTTAGCAAAGATCTTATTCTTTTGTGACATTTACTCTCCAAATTATCTGACATTTATTAATTTTTTAATTTTACTTTTTAAAAAAAATTCTACCCAATCATAAAATCTAACCCAACAGTTATTGTTTTTGCTCTTATTTAATTCTTAATACGTTTTGTGGTTTTGCATTTCTTGCTTTGGCGTTTTGGGTTGGGATGCTTGGACTATGGAAGCTAGCAGGAAAGAAAACTAGAATCCTTTAATGTTAATTTGGTTGCTCAGTTTTACATACACAAAGGGTCTGAACCCGAGGGCCTCTCCAGAGCTCAGCGCCACGGTGCCGGCTGCTACGGTGGCCCCTGAGCACCATGCGGGCTCGCGCTCTGCAGAATACCCCGCCCCCAAGCGCTGCCTTTAACCCAGTGTTTCCCAACCTTGGTAACTTGAAGAACGCTGGCTGGGGAATTCTGGGAGTTGAAGTCCAAATATCTTCAATTTGCCAAGGTTGGGAAACACTGCTTTAACCAACCAAGTCACGGTCAGCAGGGCTTGGTGGGGGCAGGAAAAAGACCTCGCTACCGAGGAGGAGGAGGAAGAGGGGCAGAATTGAAACACGCCCCTTCCCTCCTGCTCCCCCCCCCTCCCGACGCTGGCTCTCCCCCTCTTCCATTCCAAAATTGGGACATTTTGGAAACCCCGCTGGACAAATGATTGGAAAGCGTATCTGGTCACCTTAACTATAACCAATATAAAATATTTGTTCAGGGGGGTGGGGGGAAACTGTCGAGAATTTAATATCAAATTCTGGAAGAAAAAGTGGAGTTGCTATCTAAAAGTTCTCAGTCTTTGTTCCAAATTTTTGCACAGCTCTTCCTTTTATACAATTAGTTGGAGATTTTTCTGCTGTGTTCCTGTCAATTAAGAAGAACAGAGAGAAATTAGACTCATTGGCCTTTTTTAACTTGAAACTCTTAGATTAAATAATATTAAACATAATTTCATGTATTTGTGTGTAGTTGTGCATATAAAAATCCAATTTTGCTATTTCTGCTGTGACAACCAGAAGCTTCTCTTAGAGGGAAAAAAGTTGCAACAATTTATCAGGTATATTAGAAATGCTCAGGGAAACTGACAGATGGGGCAATGTTTGCACGGCCACATTCGTCTACTTTTTGAATGTTATTTTTCCACCTAAAATATTTCAAATAGATTTTCAGTTGAATTGAATAGCTTACTTGTTGTATTCAAGGTGGGGGGGAAAGTGATTTATTTTGATTTGATTTTTTTTATTTGCATCTCAGAAACATCTCTGCAAACTTCCTATGTCCACCATGAAGGTGGTTCTTGACTTGCAACCTCAGTGGAGCCCAAATTATCTGTTGCTAAGTGAGACCGTTGTTAAGTGAATTTTGCCCCATTGTACGACCTATCCTGCTACAGTTGTTGAGTGACTCAAAGGGGATGTGAAGTGACCTTGGCTTCCCCATTGACTTCGCTTGTCAAGAGGTCCCAAAAGGGGATCACGTGACTCCCAGACTCTGTGACTGTCACAAATGTTGGTCAACCGCAAAGCCTGAGAATGTCAATCACGTGACCCTGGGTATGCTGCAAGGGTCATAAGGGTGGAAAATGATCCTGAGTCCCTTCTTTCTACAAACAGTCTTTGAGGGAACTGTTGTCAGTTGAGGGCTGCCTGTATTGATGCCCCCAAGGCGCCTCTAGACAGAAAGGCCTTTTCCTCACAGGGGCCACAAAAGGCCCAAAGCCCTTCAAGACGCTTCCCAGAGGGAGGGGGAGGGGCGGAGGCAGGAGGGGGGGAAGGCCTCCCTTCTCCCCAATCTGTGGCCATCCTTGGACCCCACCGGCAGAAATAGTCAGATTGCATTGAGACATGTTTCTCAAGTTTAAGACATTGCATTAGGAGAAATGTAGTGAAATTATACTTTGGGTAATGTAGTTCTTCATGTGACCACATCTACATATTCCTATCTCTATTTATTTATCTCTAAACAAACATGTTCCAAAGGCCTAGTGAGAATGGGCCTAAAAAACCCCCGAATGGGTCTTTGCCAGCTTTAGTTGTCCAATTCACTGCCTGAGAAGGTTAGAGCACGGACTGCCCCCTACAGGCAGCGAGAGTGACAGCTAAAGCATGGAAAAGCCCAGGGAAGGAAGGTCCCTGAGTGCTTACTGTGGAATTGTGGGAGTTGAAGTCCACTCTTCTTCAGGTTGCTAAGCTAACCAGTTTTTTCTAACTTCTCTCTGGATTTGTGTCTGTGTGTATTTGTGTGGCTGTGTGTGTGTGAAAGAGAGAGAGAGAGAAAAAAGTTTTTTTTAACTCTGCAAAGTTCTGCCGACTAGTTTTTCACCAAAGTTGCATCAGCCCTTTTGTGTGGGGCCTTTGAGCTTTAACTTTCAAAATAAAGTTAAATACATGTTGGCTTTAACTCAGCAGGCAGCTATTTCAGATCTGTGCGATGCTCTGGCATTAACTGGCCCCTGGGATTTTGCCTTTATGCCAACAAATCTCAGATTTATTTGTTTCTTCAGCCACAGTTGCTGTGTATTTTCTTCGGGGTCAGTTTCAAGCATGGAGCTCCCAAACCTCTCAATTCTAGATGACCGATTTAATTCCATCTCTGCCCCCGCCATTATGTGCCATATGGGGATTATTTCCCTTTCATTTCTCTCCAGAGAATTCCCCAAAGTTGAATTATCCAGGGATCTCTCCTGAGAGGGAGAATTATGATCAAAGTTTCAGCTCTGCTCTTGGGCTGAATCCTCCAGGGGAGACTTTGGGCAGAGAAATATGGTGTTTGGGGATAGGCAGAGTCTGTGCTCTTGCATGTACGTCTCTCTCCTTTCAAAGTGAAGCTGTGTTTCAATCAGGAAAGCAACTGGATCATATTCCACCTTCTGAGAATACTCTGAATTCTTCTATTTCTTTAGGAACAGGAAGGAGATTGATTGAGTCACCCCATGAATTATGAAACTCCTGCTTCTGCTTCTAGTGATGCTTTTGTCCCACCCATTCTCTGGGAAGCTGAGAAGGAAATGCCCACTGAGTTTGGAGCACCAAGATGGAAAACAACCACGGAGCTTTTACAGCCCAGGAGACCATTTCATTGGTATAGTCTGCACTGGAAATGAAAAATTGCATACAAAGTTGTTTTTCAACATGGCTCCTTCTCTTCAGTTTGTTTTCCATGATCTGTAAGTGATTCAGGATGAAGGAGTTGAACTCCCTCCATTCTAACACTTTCTTTATTTTCTGTCCCCACTCCACCCCCATTTATTCCTATATTGTGAATATGTCTAATTTCCTGAATGATTTTGATTTCCACAGCTTCCCTCTTTTGTCTGATTTTGTGAAAAAGTCCCAAAATCCAAAAAGAGATTGGAGAAAAACCTGCAAATTATTTTCCTCTCTCTGTTCAATCCTTAATTTATCATTTGAATAATGAATTTTATTTGAAGTATTGGTGGAATTAGTTTTAGGTGCTGTACCTTAGCCAATTTCCGTATTTGTGTAACTGATCATTGCTTTTCGTTCAATATTGGCTTAACGCTCAGTAGACTTGTGGAGGAATATATATTAAAATAAGTATTTGTTGTTGCTGTTGATTATAATAACACATTTTTACAATAGGGATGTTGGTAGTTTTTTCCATGGCTTGCTATTAATTTTCAACATTCAATTGATCAACAAGAATTCCCAGCTCCTGCAGAACCTCACACTTGGCTACAGCCTCCATGACAACTATATGAGCACTTTCCGCACTTCAGATGCCTTGCTGGACATTCTCTCCACTGGAGAAGCCAATGTCCCCAACTACGGCTGTGGAAGGAAGGAGAACCTTTTTGCTCTTCTTGATAGAACTAGAAGGGAAATCTCCATCCAGATGTCAACAATAGGAGGCACCTACAAAGTCCCACAGGTTTGTGTGTGTTTTTCTCCATCTGGTTAAGGTAAGTGGTGGGTGATGGTGGGTGAGCAACAGATGCAATCATGTCTTTTCCATGGAATTCAAGAGCTGCTTTTCTCCATATTAGAAAAATTTGTATGTTTTACCCAATTATGTTCATATTGACATTAATTGCAAAAGGCCTGAAATGCAAGCAATACATTCTCTGGAGAAGACATTCTACCAACTATTTAACTGATCAAAAGATATGCCTACTTGTTGGGGACTATCTTGGCACCTTCATTTTAGAAGACAAGACCTGCCCTATCCACTTGGATTGAAGTTGGCAATAGTTGCATTTTATGTACCTAGAATATGGAATAAAAAGGACCCTAGCAATTATAGACCAAATGGACTAGCAGATATTGTGGCTAAAATCTATGCCATGATCCTCTTAGTTAAACTTGAGAAAAATGCATTCCTTGCAGAAGAACCAGAAGGTTTTAGGTTAGATTTTATAAGAAATAATCCAGAAGTTAATAATCATATATTGCCTCAAATTGGTCTTGAAATATCTAATCCATATCAGTGAGGTAAAACAAGGTTTGCTGGCTTTCTAGATGTTAGTGCAGCTTTTGACACAATGAACAGAGAAATATGATGGAGAACATGGATTGCCCTCAAAATGGAGCTCAGCATTTTGGCCCTTATTCAAGCCCTTGTTTGAGAGGGAGGTTTGGGCTCAATTGAGCCACAAGAAAAAGGATCTATTACTAAAAAGGAAAAAAAGATATATATTTGTAATCTTGTTATTCAGTATAAATATGAATGACTTACTAGGAGTAATGCAGGATTTAAAAGCAGATCATGAATAAATAAATGATATCTCATTTTTTGAAAAAAATTACTAAATTAGTGTACCAGTGAAATGTAGTGCACATAGTATACAGCCCTTGGATTTCAGAAAGTCTTTCCAAAGTAAACCAAAACCTACTTTTTGGTAAGCCAAAAATATGTGGAGTCAGCCTGTGGTCCTTAATGGAACTACGTCTGCATGGACGGAAACCAACATTGGGGGATCCCAAAGATCCATTTTAGGCCCAGGACTCTTCAACATCTTCATGAATGATTTGGATGAGGGGAGAAATGGGGAAATCATCAAATTTGAAGACAACACTAAAGTGACAGGAATAGTCAAACCCCAGAACATAAGGTGAAGATCTAGGTAGATATAGATAGACTTGATCCTTGGGCCTATATAAGAAAATGTAATTCAATGTAGAGAAATGTAAGATTTTACACTTAGGCTAAAAAAACCAAATGTACACTTTCAGATTAGATGAAAATTATCTCAATTGATTCATGTGAGAGAAATCTTGGAGTACTAGTGGACAATCACTTAAAAATGGACCAGCAATGTGTGGCACCAGCTCAAAAAGCCAAAAACATTTGCATTAAAAGATGGATGAAATCAAGATCTTGTGAAGTATTAGTGCCTCTTTATAATGCCTTGGCAAGAGCTCACTTGGAATACTGCATCCAATTTTGATCCCCATTATAAAAAAGATGTAGAAATTAAGATGATTAAGGGTCTGGAGACTAAAACATAGGAAGAACAGTTGCAGGAATTGGGTATGTCTACTCTAATGAAAAGGACTGAGGGTGACTGCGAGGAAAATGGATTATTTTGTGTAAAGAAGGGGACCAAAGTTCAGTCATATTGAGATATCAAGTTGTATTTTATACTCAAATGACCTTTCCTCTGTACCATTATAAAACAATGCATGCGAAGCAGAATTATGAACAAATATTGTATTTTGAGCTCATTGTGTGAAAAACAGGATATAAAAATGGGAATACAGTGATCCCTCAAGTTTCGCGATCTCGATCTTCGCGAAACGCTATATCGCGATTTAAAAAAAAATATTAATTAAAAAAAACCCCACTTCCGGGTTTGGCTTCGAGAGTCAGCTGGGAAGCAGCGCGGCTGTTTTAAAAGGTCGCAGCCGGCCTGGGTGGCTTCCCAGCACCGCCCCCGAACCCCCAAGCCGGGTCTTCTCGGCCGCCCACACAAAGGGGAAACCCCGGCTCCTCGCTGATGCCCGCCACTCGCCCGCCCACCAGCAAGAGGGGGAAGACCCAGGGAAGGTTCCTTCGGCCACCCAGCAGCTGATCTGCTCGGTAGCGCAGCAGCAGCGAGGAGCCGAATCGGGGTTTCCCCTTTGCGTGGGCAGCGGGGAACGCAAACTCCACCATCTACGCATGCACGGCCATAGAAAAAAGGGCACGCATGCGCAGATGGTGTTTTTACTTCCGGAACCCTACATCGCGAAAAATCGATTATCGCGAGGGGTCTTGGAACGGAACCCTCGCGATAATAGAGGGATCACTGTAGTCCCTAAATAAGAGGAAAAGACACATTAAGAACATATGTCATTGCTCACGTCATGACTTATGGGAGTGTTCAGTATACTGGGAGTCACATATGTATTGTTGATTTGGTATAAAAATGGATGTGTGAAGGTGTCAATTGCCTTCTTCAGGTGTGATTCTCTACCTGAGTTGACCTCTCCTTGATTAACGAGATAGTAAATGTCTGTTCCTGTTCACCTCGCTCCTGTGCCATTATTTTTTCTTTTCTCACAGTGACATAATGACAGGGTGTAATATTTCAGGGGCTGCCACAAAGAATAGGGGGGATGGGTTAACCTATTTTCCAAAACCAGAAAACAAGACAAGAAACAATGGATTGAAACTAATCAAGGAGAGAAACTATCTAGAACTTGTTATGGCTGGCTCTGGGCCAGCTCCTGCCCCAAGGACTGTGGGGGTGGATGTGAGTGAATCCTCCCAGTGTCAGAGGCCAGTTTTACTGCCGACTGCTTCTGACAGCAGAGAGTGAATGTGAAATGGGAACCTCAGAGGGGGTCATGGCAGACAGCCCATTAGGGAGTAATTCATCATCATTCTCCTGGCTGGATACAGATGAAGAGACATTCATTGACGTACGCAACCGCAGGGCAATGACTAGGAAAGAGCAACTGCGTAAATACTACAGGAGATTAGGGAGTTCACCTGTGGTTGGGTGTAGTTCGACTAATTGGGGCTGCTGTTAAATTGGCAGCGTTCTGGCCTCTGAGTGTGTAAGTTTATCTGTTGGGTAAAAGAGGAAGTGGCTTTCGTCTCAGGGTTCTCCAAGGACTCTCTTTGCACTGATTCCAGGACTCTGAAACTAAACCATAGTCAAATGTGTGAGTTGAAAACGTTTAAAGGAGAGTGGCTGTGACATCTTCACAGCTGCTTGTGAATTGCTTTGTGTTTGTTAATTGTTTTTCACTGCATTCAAGGATGTTGCTTTGGAGGTGAGCCCTTTGACTACCGAAAGGGTGTTTTGCTTCTATTTTACTTTTGATAAAAACAGTGTTCTTGACTTTTAAATGTGGTGTCTGAATTCCTATCTTTGCACTTAATTGGGGGCTCATGCCATGAAGCCCGGCAGAACAGAACTAAGAAGAACTTTCCTGACACTTAGAACAATATATCAACAGAATCAACTTGACTCCAGAAGTTGTGGGTGCTCCAACACTGGAAGTTTTTAAAAAGAGACTAGACAGCTTGTCTAGAATAATATACAGTACCCTGATTGAGGAAGAGGTTAGACTAGAGGACCTCCAAGGTCCCTCCCAATTCTTTTATTCTGTTTTAAGTTCTTTTATAGGTACAGATGTTTAGCATGCTAAATACCTATTGGAACACAATAAATTTACACTAACAAAATATTATCATACTTACACATTGGATTGTATACCTTCTGAACAAGATTTGGATTCTTTTGTCATAATAATTATCAAACATCAAAAATATCAAAGTGACCGGAGTAGTGGTGGATGAGAGTGGCCATTACCCAGGGGCAGCACCTGAGAGGCTGGTGTCCTCTATAAAGTGCCAAAGAAGCTGAGAAACATCAAGGCACCCAGATTAACAAGACCATAACCGCGAAACCTTAATTATTGGACTAACTTATTATCACAAACTATCATTAATTAATACCATTAGAGAGAGGTTGCTGCACTTAAGCCATATGCTGTTGACCCCCTCCAAAATTCTTTGGACTTTTGCTCATTATAATAATCATTATAATGAGCATAGAAAGAAGCCATCTAGACTGAGAGGACCTTTTATGAACATTCCTTCCCCCTCCTATGGGAAGGGAGAAGTTTTTGTATATATCTTGGACTTTATACTTTTAATGGGTGTTTTTATAATCTTCTAAATTATTTTTAATAAATTTTTAATAAATTTTTAATTAATCTTCACTAATTTATGGGTTTTTTAAAGGGAATTGGTTGGAATAGATTGGATGGGAGGTAGAAATGGGATGACTGATTGGATGAGTGCAGTAAGTTTACCTGGCGGCCTGAAGGCAGGAGGAGTCGGGGGGCTATCTCTGGGGTGGTGGAGGGCCAGAATATTCCAGTCTTGCTGGGGAGAGGCAGATATGGCAGGAGACATGGTGTAGGCCACTCTCGGGGGAAAGGGGACTGCTTTCAAGCAGCGGTCCCTTGTTTCGGCCCCATGGACTCAACTCGGAGCTCTGGTGCCAAGTGAAACTCCATGGCCTGCACTGGCTGCTGATCCGTTTCTGGACACAATTTAAAGTGTTGGTTATGACCTATAAAGCCCTACATGGCATAGGACCAGATTATCTCCGAGACCGCCTTCTTAAGGTCCTGTTGACCCAACAATGTTGGCTGGCGGGGCCTAGAGGAAGAGCCTTCTCTGTGGGGGGCCCGGCCCTCTGGAATCAGGTCCCCCTGGAGATTCGTACTGCCCCCACCCTTCTTGCCTTCCGAAATAGTTTAAAAACACATCTTTTCTGCCAGGCCTGGGGACATTAGACCTTCCCCACTGACCAATGAATGTCGTTAGTATGAGTATTGAATGAATTCAAATGAATGTCTTGAAGTTAGAATTTTTAAGAATCTTTTTAGTATATTAATTGGATAAACTGTATTGTTATGTTTTTGGTATATGCTGTGAGCCACCCTGAGTCCGCGGAGAGGGCTGGCATATAAGTCCAATTAATAAAAATTTTAAAAAAATAAAATCTGATAAATAATCAATTTCAAAAGTTATGATTTTTGGGAAATGACATTGTAGCCACCGGTGGTCAGCCAATAGAGCATGTAACACCTTTCCTTACCTGGGGTTGTTTTCTCTGAGACTGAATCTGGGACCCCCATCATAATGGAGCTCAGTTAGAGAAAGGGCATGAGTGAAAGTTCAATTAAAGAGAAATCTTGGGTTATCCAACTGACAAATCGTATTAGGAACTGAGGTCTCCCAGTTTCTTGTATAATTGGAGAAGAAGCTAAAAGGATTCCTCCAGAAAAAATCTGGGATACAGAAAAAGAAAAAGATGCACTAATCCTCAAAAATTATAATAGGCTCTTTATTGGAATATAATACTTCAGTCAGTATTTCAATGTTAATCTAATTATGGTAAATTGTAGAGGTGGTACAGTAATATTATTCACATTGTTTATAGTTTTTAAACTGCATTATTTTTAATTTTTATTAAACAATCTTGCTAACATTGTGTCTTTAATATTTCAAACAATGTCTAACTTCAAATTGTTCTAATACATTCATGAGAAGCAGGCTTGATTTATTAAAATCTAATATTTTGGATTTGATCTGACCCCAAATATAACACAGCATTCTTCTTGCTTTTTCAGATCAGTCATTTAATTGCTTCAGAGGCTCTGAGTGATAAAAGCAAATTCCCCTTTTTCCACCAGATGTTTCCCAAAGAAGGGTTCCAGTACCCAGCTGTTGTCCAACTGCTCCTCCATTTCAGATGGACCCTGATTGGCCTCTTTGCTTCAGACACAGAGAAGGGAGAGAATTTCATGAGGACTTTCCCTCCTGTGCTTGTCAGGAATGGAATTTGTGTGGTTATATCACAACGATTCTCAACAACTGAACATAGAGCCTCCCTCAGGGATGCCCTCTCTAAGTGGAGACAAATCAATGTCTTTGTTCAATTCATGGAACATGATTCCCTTTGGGACAGAATTCTTCCTTTCCATTTAACATTTCTGCACTTGCCGGGACTCATTGAATGGAAAGTCTGGATCCTCACAACTTTTGCAGGATATCCAATAAACAAGCACAGACTTTTCAAATACGTTCATAGTATTTTGAGGTTTGGTTATCTGTACAAAAGAAGGCCAATAGATGAAGTCTTTCAACCCCATTTCTTTGTGGAAAAAAAGTTTCAAGATCTTTATTTTCTCTGTTCTCTTTCAAAGAACGTCTTTTCTGTGAAAGGCCGCAGAAGATGCACCCAGAAAGCCCCACTGGAGGCCCAAAAGAAAAGGAACAGAGGAAGGTTCAAGAATTACTATGACTTTTACAGCCTCATGAAGACTCTGGCCCAGGCCTTGAATGCTGCCTATTCCCCCAGATTGAGGAGGAGAAGGAAGGAGGGAGAAAAGAGATTGGGGTCTCCAAGGCTGCAGCCATGGCAGGTAGGGAGTCCCGATGTGGATCCATGAATCTTAGATCCTTTGTAGAAGGAATCCAGAGGAGAAGGAAGGGAAGCACCTCAATAGATCTGCCCAGTTTAATTACTCGGGGAATAATGGTTCCACGGGGGCAGGGTGTTCCTAATTTTTTTATTACCTCTCTATTGGGGTAGCTTATTTTGTGGATGTGGCTTGACGGTCATGTGACTGGGTGGGAGTGGCTTCAAGGTCATGTGATTCAGCAGGCGATGCTTGGTAGTCATGTGATGGAACAATTAAAAATAATAGAGTTTTTTCTCTTTCTCTATCTCTTCCTTTTTCTTTCTTTCTCATTTCTTTCTTTCTTTCTTTCTTTCTTCTTCCCACCTTTCTTTCCCTCCCTCCCTCCCACCTTTCTGCCCAACCAACTTTCCTCTTCACTCCTTCATTCCTTCCTTCCTTTCGCATGGCCAACTGAATGTCACTCATGTCAAGGGTTGCCTTGCCTGGCCCCTCCCCTCCCAGCCATTCCTTGTCACACTCAGCCTCAATGAATCTGCAGTTCTGCAAAAATGTTGTTCACGTTTTTTCCAACATACTATAGATGTCCTTTCATGGACCCTGAAAGGAGGATATGGCTCCCATGTTTTGCCCAAGAGTGTGAGAGGCAACAGGCTCTTAAGGGGCTGCCAGAAAGAAGGGGGTGGGGCAATGTATTTTCCAAAGCACCAGAAGGCAAAACAAGAAGCAATGGATGGAAACTGAAGAAAGAGAGAAGCCACCTAAAACTAAGGAAACATTTCCTGACAGAACCAATAGAGGTGCGGAAATATTTCGGTCATAATTTCACATATAAAATTGCCATTCGTGGAACACAACCTGCATATTGTTCAAAACAGTCATTAGCGTTAAGGCTGATGTGGCTGATTATGGAATGGAATAGCGTATTAAGCTGGATTTATGCAACTTGGTGTACAGAATAATGACAGTCATATTTATACTCTGTAATATAAACACTCGACTGTAAATCCCTGAAAAATATGTTGTAGCCCTGGGCAAAAGAAAGGCAGTAAAAACACTCTGTGTGTAAAATAGTATAAAATATTAACATGATAAACATTGGAACAATTAAATATAATAGCAGAGATTTTCTCTTTCTCTCCTTTTTCTTTCTTTCTCTTTCTCATCTATCCCTCCCTCCTTTCTTTCTTTCATTCCCTCCCTTCCAACTCAAGCGAGGTTCAGGAGGTGCTGGCCAGCAGGAAGAGGGGAAGGCAGCTCAGCAACATTTGTAGCCATGCAGCTGCAAAGCTCGCCAAACTGCTCCCCACCTTCCCCACCATGCCTGCAACTTTTGTCAGGAGGTGCTGACTGGCAGGGACAGGGAAGCCGGCCTGGAAAACTTTGCAACTGCATACAAAGTTTGCTGGAGTGGCTCTCTCTTCCTGCCGGCCGGCACCTCCCGAAGCATCTCCTAGGTCAGCACAGGCACGGCAAGCCCCCTCCCCCGCCCCATTTTGTGCCTAAGAAGCCTTCCTACATCTCCCCAGGGGCCAAAAGGTGTGTGTGAGACTCTGGAAGCAGGGTGAGTTGTAACTTACCTTGCTACCAGATTGTGTTATTACTTGGTTTGCCTCTAGGTGTTTACTTTGTTCATTGCTTATCTTTTCCAGAATCTTCCCTGGTATCTGTTCCCCCCTATTTTTTCCTTTTGTGTATAGACAGATGCAAAAACATGAGTTAAGTAGTTCTGCTTTCTCCCTGTTGCTTGTCATCTTCTTGCCACTTTCCCCGTGCACTGGTCCAATTGTTTCCTTGACTTTTTTCTTGTTTTTAGCATTTATTTATTTATTCATTCATTCATTCATTTATTTATTTATTTATTCATTCAGTCAGTCAGTCATTCAGTCATTCAGTCATTTATTCAGTCAAGTACGCATTGGTAGTATACAAAGAAATAACATTGTTTATATACATGATATTGGTACTAATAAGAGAGAAACCAGGACAGGGACAGTAGGCATGCTGGTGCAATTATGCATGCCCATACTGACCTTTTAGAAATTGGGTGAGGTCTACATTGAATAGTCTAAGGGTAAAGTTTTGTATCTCTCCCTCTTTGTATCTCTCCCTCCTTCTCCCTCTCTACCTCTCCCTCTCCCTCTTTCTCTCTCTCTCCCTTTCTATCTCTCTCTCCCTCTCTTTCTTCCCCCCTTTCTCTCTCTTCCTTCCTTCCCTCCTTCCCTCCCTCCTTCCTCTCCACTTCTCTTTCCCTCCCTCTCTTTCCCTTTTCTTTCTTTGATCCACTTCTCTCTCTCTCCACTTCTCCGGTGGGCACCACCTCCGTGCCCTCCCCTTGGCTCTGCTCCCACGGCAGCTGCCATTGGCGCAGCGACAGCGGCGGGTCCTCTCAGACCAGGCCCCATCAGCGGGTGCTGCTTTCTGCGCAACTCCAGCCTTCTCCCACCCCAGCCGGCATGGCCACCTTGACGTTGACACAGGTGGAGGGAACTGCCCTGTCCCCCTTCAGGGCCCCTTTGATAGCCCTTCCCGTTAGAGGCACCACGTCTGCCTCCCTACCGGCTCCTGCCACTGGCACATAGCTCTGCTCACCCGAAGCCTGGTGTTGACGCTTGAGAGAGGGCTTGGGTTTCGGCATCAGCGGCCGCCATGGCACCGTTGTTGTTGTCGCAGTGGCTGCCCTGTGCTGGCCAGCAAAGCCAGCTGTCCGGGAAAGTGGCGCACTTTTCAAATGTGCTGCTTTCCTGTGCTGCTTTCTCGGGCAGCCGGCTTTACTGGCCAGCGCAGGGCAACCACTGCGACAACAACAACAACAGCGCCTTGGCGGCTGATGCCAAAACTCCAAGCCCACTCTCAAGCGTCAACGCCAGGCTTCGGGTGAGCAGAGCTGCGCGCAAGCGGCAGGAGCCAGTGGGGAGGCAGACACGGCGCCTCTGCCGGGAAGGGCTATCAAAGAGGTCCTGAAGGGGGAAAGGGCAGTCCCCACCGTCTGTGTCAGCGGCGAGGTGTGCTCGCCTTGTGCTGCGAGGGTGATGGTGGAGGCGGTGGAGGTCAGGGGTTTGCTAGCGGCCATCTCCCCCCCCCCATGCACTTAGCCATGGCGCACTTAGCTGTTGATTGCAGTGCACAGTTTTTGAATCGCCAATCGCCTTTTCCTGAATCTCCCGTCCATTCTCCGTGGAGGAGGAGGTGGGGAGGGGGAGGAAGAGGCGAAGAGCCAAGGGGTGGGGAGGAAAGCGGGCCTGCAATTGGCCCCTTTCTTTCTCACCTTTAGGGAGAGGAACTGTTGCTGCTCTGCCATAAAGCCGACCGCAGTGAGTGGGCAGGAGTTTCGGGAGCTAATTATATTGATGTAAAATCTTGTGTGCTGCCACGGGCCGGATAAATGGCCTCAACAGGCTGCATCTGTCCCACGGGCCGTAGTTTGGGGACTGCTGCTCTAGACATTCTAAGCTTAGGATTTTGAGTCTTGTCGTGTACGGTATTCTGTTGCGAGTAGAGGAATGGAGGTCTCTTCTCGTAAAGTCTCTCTGGTTGCTTTCTAATGTATTTATGTCCAAAATGTGGTGTGCATTCCAGAGAAATGAGCTGTATTCAAGGATTTGTCTTGCAAAAGTTTTGTATGCTTTGATTATTATAGTAATATTACCATAGAATAAGCTACATAGGATTAGGTTAACAACTCTTCAAGCCTTTTTTGTGATGTTATTGCAGTGGGCTTTGGCACTTAGGCCATTCGATATGAGTATTCCAAGGTCTTTTACGGAGTGAGGATTGTCTGTAAGGTCTTGTTTATCCAGCTTGTATTTGAGGTTTGGATTCTTTTTGCCAATGTGTAGGACACAGCATTTTTTGGTTGAGATTTAGGGTTGCCAGATGTTTGACCATTCTGATACAAAGTCAAGATCTTTTGGGAGAGTAGCTGTTTTGTCAGTGGTGTTGAAGACTATTGAATCGTAAAACACAGTTACTTATAATGTGGTCACAAAGGTCATTTATGTAGAGTATGAAGAATGTTGGTCTTAGTATACTGCTTTGGGGTACACCACTGTTAACAGGAACAGGATTAGATATGGCGCTCCCTATTTTGACAACTTGTTGTCTGCTTGATAGGAATGCAGTTATCCAGTCATGTAGGGATCCTGAGATGCTGTAGGAATTCTGTTTTAAAAGTAATTTATTGTGAACAACTGAGTGAAAGGCTTTACAGAAGTCTATGTAAATTGCATCTATTTATTTGCCCTTATCAAGATATGTTGTCCATATGTTTTTGCAGTGAAGGAGTTACACTCCAGTAAAGAAGTTGCAAATTGTTTATCAGAGAGTAGATTGTTAATTTCTAAGTGAAAGGTAATTGATGGGTTTATGATTGATTTCATAACTTTACATGTGACGCAGTATAGAGAAATTTGTCTGTAGCTTTCAACTAGACTGGAATCTCCTTTTTTTTTTGAAGATGGGGATGACTGTGGGTAGTGACCATAGTTTTGATAGTGAACTGGTCCTGAATGATTTATTCAAAGATTATGCTTAGTGGTTCAGCTATGGCTGTGGAGAGGTTTTTTTAGAAACTATGCACATAGACCGTTGGGCTCGATTTATAGGGAAAGTTTTGGGTCATGTAGTGCTTTTGCAACATTGTCTTCAGTAAAGTCTATTTGTCTTAAGTCTTGTGAGTGTTTGTGGTGTGATTAGGGAATTTTGGGGATGAGACGTTACTGTTAACAAAGATTGAGCCAAAGAATGTGTTGAAGAGATTAGTTTTATTATTGATTGATTTGATTTGATTTGATTTGATTTATATGCCGCTCCTCTCCGGAGACTCAGAGCGGCTCACAACACAAAACAGTACAAACCCAATGATTAAAACAATTTAAAACTCTTAATATAAAAAGCAATCATACATCTCATATAAACCATACATTAAACGGAAATGGTCCAGGGGAATCAATTTCCCCATGCCTGATGACAGAGGTGGGTTTTAAGGAGTTTGTGAAAGGCAAGGAGGGTGGGGGCAATCCTAATCTCCAGGGGGAGTTGATTCCAGAGGGTCGGGGCCACCACGGAGAAGGCTCTTCCCCTGGGTCCCGCCAGATGACATTGATTGATTTATCATAGTATTTTTCATTGTTGGGCCCTTTTAGTGGTGGGATGGGTCCTGAATCCTTTAGTTTGTTATTTACAAAGTTGTAGAAGGCGGGTTGGATTTGGTGCAAAGGAGGTCTGCCTCTTGTTTAAGCATTCTGTCTTTATTTGGTGGCATATATTTTTGTAACGGTTTTTGAAGTTGGCTACATAGCTTGTTTTGTTTTTATGCCAGAGGGATTTTTTTTTGGATTGTAGTTTCCCTATTGATATGGGTAGTTTGTTTTTCTTGGTTATAGTAGTTACTAGAGGTATGTAGAGTCAGATAGTTCTTTTGACTTCAAGCAATAATATGTTGTAGAGGTCAACTAGAGAACAGTCAGCTAGAGAATAATGCTTGCCAGTCAATAGTTGAGAGATTGACGTCTGTTGTGGGTGCTCCTTGTCCACCTCAGGTCATGTCAGAGTCTGAGGAGGATGAGCCAGGCCCCTCTGGATACCCTGGAACAGTGGGGTTGCCAGCTGAAGCAGAGAGTGAGAGTGAGGGAGAAAGTGGCCTGATGTGACAATGGAGGAGTGGTCCCAGTTGGAGGATGAGGAAGAAATTAGAGTAGAAAGTCAGTGGATAGAGACTCGCTATAGAAGGTGAGGGGATTTGCAAAGTAAAAGGTATTAGTATATTGACTTATCCTCTTTGTGGTGTAATGTCACTTCCAGGCAGTATAAAGTCAAAGGATCTTGGGAAATTGGGTGTGGGGTTTCAATGTCATTCAATGGAAGAGATGTGAGACTGGGGGTGTGTTTGAACAAGACGGATTTCTGCCACAATAAACCTCATTTCTCTGCTGGATGCTTGTTGCCAAGGCGCCGGTGAGCAAAATTCATATGCTTAAATGATAAATGGACTGTGTTATCTAAGGAATGCTGATTAGGCCGAGTTTGGCACCTTTCCTGGACATTGTTGACATTTAGCTCCAAAGAGAAAATACTCCCTTCGTCTAGGCCATTTAAAATCTGCTTTTCATTATGTGTGCTTATATCAATAAAGAGTTTGATTTATTCATAAAATAAAGCATTTTTGATTTGGGGGTTTGATCCGAGCGTTGTGCACAGAACAGCGTCCATGTTGGAAGAAGCTTGTTTGTTATTTTTTTACTTTTGTCACAAGCCTTTGTTCATTGTGAGGCTTCACTTTCCTCACTTCGTCTTTACAGACTTTTGCTATTTGCGGAAATTCTGCCTTAGTTATTGCCCCTCTTTCCAGTTTTTATACTTGTCCTTTTTGTCTTTCGATTTGTCAGAGTTCTTTATGCAGCCAGGCTGGTTTCTTTTGAGAGCTCTTATTTTTTATTTGGTATTACAGTACTAATAATTTCTTCCTCTTGCAAAATAGGCCCACAATTTTAAACATCTGCAACAATGCACTAATTTTTTTTCGGTGTGGGCGGAAAAGTATAGTGTCTAAGTGGCAGTCCCTTTGGGACTGGGCGGCACAGAATTCAAAAATAAATAAATAAATAAATATTTCTCATTTCTATATTTTCTCCCCTTTTTGCTTTCATTTCTTTTCTCTCTCTCTCTCTGTGTGTTCTTTCTCTTTCACTCACTCACTCTCTTTCTTTCTTTCTCTTTCTCTCTCTTTCTCTCCCTCTTGCTCATCTCTTGGATGAGCAGCCCCGCATGGCCCCAGCGTCGGACTCCATTGTCACCCCCGCCCCTTCGCCCTCTCCGGCATCACCAGCCATGAGGTGGCTCTCGAACTTGTCCACAGCGCCTAGTGCCCAACCACTCGCCGCTTCCGCCTCCCAGTAGCATGCCCGACCTTTACCTGCAGGAACAGGTGGTGGGACACCGTGAAGGGCCACGCTTGAAGGCCAGCAGCGGCCGCGCCTTGGCCAGGCTCGCACCCAAGGCCGACGCTGTCTGCAGCAGCGGCAGCCATGGTGCCGTTGTTGTCCTTGTCGCGGCACAAAGCCATGCAGTCCCGGATCGCTTGCTTCTTCTTGCCTAAGATCGGGAAAGTGGCACACTTTTTAAACGTGCACTTTTCAAATGCGCCGCTTTCCTGGCCAGCACAGGAAAGCGCCGCATTTTAAAAGCGTGCATTTTAAAAGCGCACCGCTTTCTCAATCTTAGGCAAGAAGAAGCAAGCGATCCGGGACTGCGTGGCTTTGCGCCACTTCAAAGGTTTCTGCATGGGGGGTTCCTAATGGCTGCGCGGGCATGCGCCTGCACAGCTTAGAGAGAACATTGATCTGCACATATATTTGCAACCACTTGATTTGTCATCTATATACTGTTTACATAAAAAAAGGTATTTAACAGGAAATCCAACAATAAAGTTAAATTCCAAAACTGTCTGTTATCTGCTATTGTATTTAATTCACAAAGAATTTACAGGAGCTTGTTATCTATCACAGGCCACAATCATTATCTCCAATCCATCCAAAATCTGATCCATCCAATGATTAAATATCTTTGTTGAATTTTTAATAATAATACATGCCCTTAAAATTTTAATTAGGATTTTTTCCAACAATTGCATTCCACTCCCCAAAGTCATAGGAGCTCTTGTAAATTGAAACATGATGACTCTTAAGATTTGTTTTCCAGTTAAATATGACAAGTGCATTCCCCCATTGCCCTCAATCTTCTTGAAAGGATTCATTTCATCAGTCATCACTTCTCTCCACTTTGAGTCTTCAGGATCCATAACCTCTCCAGCCATCTCCAAGCAGCCTGCCTTCAATGCAGACTCCTTCTTCAGGGATGCCAGCAGCAAATTAGGTTCCAGTCCATTTGGCCATCCATCCATCAATCCAATCCATCCAATCCAACAATTGTTGCTTGCTTCTAATTATCATCATTAAGTTGATTTAATTCCATTGTTATTATATCAATCTTTTAAAATGAAGTTTAAAATGAAGCTTATCAATTGAGAGACATTTTAAATCACAGCAAATTATCTTACTCTAAGATCATATTAATTACCATATTAATGACAACATAGAAAAATTGATAACCAATGGCAAACTTCAGGTTTCATAGGAAAAATTAAGAAAGATTAAAAATCATTTCAGTATTATTTTGAAGACAATTTTTGTCCACTTAGTTATCATAGCATCCATCCATCAGATTTCTAATCACATCACCCAATTGTTTGTTTGTTTGTTTGTTTGTTTGTTTGTTTGTTTGTATGCCGCCCTTCTCCAAGGACTTGGGGCGGCTAACAGCTTATGAAATAATAATACAGTACAATGGCAAATCTAATTAAATTTAAAATTACAATCGAAAAATCAAATATTTAAAAACAATCATACCAATTCAATCATACAACATATATCTCATTTTGTTGGCCAGGGGGCTGAGACCTAATTGCCCCGAGCCTGGCGACATAGCTGGGTCTTAAAACTGTTACAGAAGGCAAGAATGGTAGGAGCAGTGCAAAGCTCCAGGGGGAGTTTATTCCAGAGGGCCGGGGCCCCCACAGAGAAGGCTCTTCCCCTATGCCCCACCAAGCAACATTGTCTAGCTGACGGGACCTGGAGAAGGCCGACTCTGTGGGACCTAATCGGTTGCTGGGACTCATACGGCAGAAGTAATCTGGCCCGATGTCATGTAGGGCTTTATAGGTCATTACCAACACTTTGGTTTGTAAGACCTTTAATGAGATCCAGTTCTATCACCAGAGCTCCCATACTCTATTTTTTGAATTATAAGATGCACCAAGTAATTAAGAAAAAGTAAGTAAGTAAGAGAAAAGGTTTTTGCCCTCTGCTAGCACCCAGGAGCACTTGCAGACCTCCCCAACTCTCTTCACAACTGTTTCCACATGGGACAGGGCTTCAGGAGACCAAAAATGGCTGTATTCGCTGTACCAATATTTTCACACTTTATTTGGGGGGGGGAGAGGAAGTTCATCTTATACTCTGAAAAATATGGTATTTAAGAAATGTAATGGTATCTGGGAATGACTTTAGGGAGGAAGAGAAGAGAGGCTGCCTAGGGAAAGATCAGGTCAGAGGGGAGAATCCTTCAGCTGCATAAGGGGAGAGAAGGAAACTCAAAAAGGCTGAAAAAATGGTGATGGGAGATTTGTTCTTTCAGATTTGCAACATTTGGTTAATGTTGCATTACCATCAAGTAGAATTAGCACATCTGAAGGTGTTTTCCATCAGGATGACCAGGGAGAAGATTAGCCTGACACCTTTCTTCTTGATAAACCCCCATGCTTTCTGGGAATCTATCTGTGGTTTCTAAAGAGTTTATGAATCAGCTTTTCTGCTCTCTATTTATTTTATTTATCAACTCCTCTAGAATGTTCTCATATATATATGTGTGTGTGTGTGTGTGTGTGTGTTTTATGTCGGATCACCCTGGTATATTAAAGGAACGTCACAGCTCCTTTTTGCCTCTAGGCCCAACCCAGGACCATTTCAAGGCAGTTAATGTATTCATAGCCAACAACTATATTCTGTATGTATCAAATGTTTTTAGCTGAAATTTTAAAATTAAGGGAGACTAGGATGGCACCATTTCGGCCTTGTTCTGGCCTCATCAGCTAGCCACACCCTTCCTTACTGGGATTCTTACAAGGCAGAGGCTGCCAGATCGAATCCCAGTAAGGAAGGGTGTGGCTAGCTGATGAGGCCAGAACAAGGCCAAAATGGTACCATCCTAGTCTCCCTTAATTTTAAAATTTCAGCTAAAAACATTTTATATAAATATTCCATATTTACAGCAACACGAAGCTTAAAACTTCAGCCTGATGATGGTGAATGTGATTTCACCGAAACGTCGCAAAGACATGCAAAATATTACACAGGGCAAAACCCGAACTCAGAACAATCTACATACATATACCCGTGAAAATTTACGAAAACAAATATATATATATATATATATATATATATATATATATATATATATATATACACATACATACACACACACACACACACACACACACACACACACACACACACACTTTACCCTTGCATTGTCTACAGTTGACCTATCCAGATTCCTAGGAAGTCAGTAAGGGGCGAATACAAGTGCACTAGAGTGCCTTCCGTTCCCTGTCCTATTGTTCTGCTATATCTCCTATTCCTTTCTTCTATTCCTATATCTCTTCTTCTATTCTTTCATTGATATGTTCTATTATTATACCTTCTTTTCTATTCTTTCTTAGATATATTTTACTATGAGTAGATTAGATTAGATTAGATTTATTGGATTTATATGCCGCCCCTCTCCGCAAACTCGGGGCGGCTCACAACAAGTATCTCCTCTATAACCTTCATCATGTATTTTACTATGTGTATATAGATATATACCCACTAAAACCCTCATTGTGTATTGGACAAAATAAATAAATAAATAAAAAATAATAATAAATTTTATTAATTTTATAATAACAAAAACATACATGCAACACATAACACAGTGCTCAGTGATCTGTGCACCCACCATCATACAGTACTCTAGAATGTTCTTTACAATGGACCAATTGTGTCAATTATATTTTCTGTATATTTTGTCAATATATGATTGACAAATTTTTCTCAAACTTTTTCATTCACTTTTGAAGATAATGGCAGTATTATTTAACCATATTTGGAGTCAATCATAGAAGAAAGATTCAATTTGGGATAAGAAACAAAGTTTTCTTTATTTCAAATTCCTGGATGTTTCCATTCTAGTTTCATCCCTTTCTGGAGAAGAATGAATATTGGAATATTTCAAGCACGAGACTGTACTTGGACCAAAATGGAGAGGTAAAAGCAGATCTGGTCATTGTCAGCTTTTTGGTTCTTCCCAAGGAGGATGTCAAGAAAAAGTTTCTGGCATATTTTGAAAGACAGAGATTTTCTATCAAACAAGTTGCTCTGTCATGGCTGAAGTTGCTCAATAAGGTGGGAGAAATTTTGCTGTCTTTTCTCTCTTTTCCGAGGTCCCATTTCAAGTGGGGAAAGCCTAGAGTCTCCAGGGTAGTTGGCTTTCCATACCAGTTGGTGTCATCTAATGGAAGTTCTATCACAGACAGGACCTAAGCATAGCAGCTTTGCTGTGTTTTATGGAAATCTTTCAAGATCTTACTGGTCAGAGGTTTCTTTCTTCATCACAGTTTTACTCCGTATTAAAAAACTGAACGAAATAAAAATATTCTAAACCTTTTACAAGTAAACTTTATTCTCAGATTTAATATGAAGATATCATTATACTTAAATCTCCTACCTGCAATTCCATCCCTTCAGACTTTATTAAATAGAAAAGTACTTTATTATAATGTTAAATTCCAAAAACAAACGGGAGGAATTAAATGAAGAAGTTGCCAATTGCTATATCTCCTGCATCTGTTTAGAAGAAGTCAGAGATTTCATATTCACCTCAGTGAAGACCAGAGGCTAATTGTCTCCATCCATTTTTACCTCCGTTTTCCATGGATGGAGAGTCCTAACATATTTCCTAACACATTCTCTTTTTTCTGCTCAGTCCCTGCCTGAGTCCAAATGTGTGGAAAGTTGTCATCCTGGATTTGTCAAGAGGGCTCGAGAAGGAGAGCCAGTTTGCTGCTATGACTGTGTTCCTTGTCCGGAGGGGACCTTCTCCACTCAGGAAGGTGGGTGACACTGAGGAAATATTTTCATGAAAGTGCAAGTTAAAAGGCAGATTGAAGCAAACCTGTTTTTTTTATTTTTAACCTGCACAATTTCTTATCTAAAAGGAAGTAAATCAAAAAGACTTGGAAGGAGGGTTGGGAAGAGACAGGAGAAAGGGGTGGCAGACTGGGCAAGCTTTACTAACCACAGAGGAGATACATCATACACTCTTTAGTTTGGATAAGTGCTTCTAAGTTTACCTTTCTAGGAACATACAAATCTAATAAATTGAATTGAATTGAATTGAACATCTGAGATCTTTGAAACTTGATGAATTCTTTCAGGTCCACCTTATAAAAGACCTTGCAATTCACTGTATATTGCCCTCCCCTTGAGGATCACTGAGAAGGTCCATAATGTGGTGTTGTGGATAGTTATGGGGGTAACTCCTTACACAAATATCCTGCAGATCATATCGATCAATCAAAATGGAGCTGGAAGGGATCTTGGAGGTCTTCTAGTCCCACCCCCTGCCCAAACAGGATGGCAAACTTTTTCAGCACCGATTTCTCAAACCAGAACATGAAGATACACATGCTGGAGCATCAAAAACTCAAAGACCAGCTGGCTAGAGTGCATATTTATTTATTATTTATTTATTTATTTAGATTTGTATGCCGCCCCTCTCCACAGACTCGGGGCGGCTCACAACAAAGTGAAAAACAATTTATAACAAATCTAAATTTCTACTAAAAACATTTTAAAAACCCCATTTTCTAAACACACATACATACACACATACCATTCATAAATTGTATATGCCCGGGGGAGATGTCTCAGTTCCCCCATCCCCCAAGACAGGTGGGTCTTAAGGAGCTTACGAAAGGCAAGGAGAGCAGGGGCAGTTCTAATCTCCGGGGGGAGTTGGTTCCAGAGGGCCGGTGCCGCCACAGAGAAGGATCTTCCCCTGGGCCCCGCCAACCGACATTGTTTAGTTGACGGGACCCGGAGAAGGCCCACTCTGTGGGACCTAATCGGTCGCTGGGATTCGTGCGGCAGGAGGCGGTCTCGGAGATATTCTGGTCCAGTGCCATGAAGGGCTTTAAAGGTCATAACCAACACTTTGAATTGTGACCGGAAACTGATCGGCAGCCAATGCAGACTGCGGAGTGATGGTGAAACATGGGCATACCTAGGTAAGCCCATGACTTCTCTCGCAGCTGCATTCTGCATGATCTGAAGTTTCCGAACACTTTTCAAAGGTAGCCCCATGTAGAGAGCATTACAGTAGTCGAACCTCGAGGTGATGAGGGCATGAGTGACTGTGAGCAGTGAGTCCCGGTCCAGATAGGGCCGCAACTGGTACACCAGGCGAACCTGGGCAAACGCCCCCCTCGCCACAGCTGAGAGATGGTTTTCTAATGTGAGCTGTGGATCGAGGAGGACGCCCAAGTTGCGGACCCTCTCTGAGGGGGTCAATAATTCCCCCCCAGGGTGATGGATGGACAGATGGGATTGTCCTTGGGAGGCAAAACCCACAGCCACTCCGTCTTATCCGGGTTGAGCTTGAGTCTGTTGACACCCATCCAGACCCCAACAGCCTCCAGGCACCGGCACATCACTTCCACCGCTTCGTTGACTGGACAAGGGGTGGAGATGTAAAGCTGGGTATCATCCGCATATTGATGATACCTCACCCCATGTCCTTGGATGATCTCACCCAGCGGTTTCATGTAGATGTTGAATAGCAGGGGCATATGCCTGTTTTGGCCATTTTTCAGGCCATTTTCTGGCTGTTTTTCAGGTAATTTTTTGTCCAAAATAATTACCTGTAAATTGTCTTTCTTTTGGCTGTTTTCTGGACCATTTTTCAGGTCATTTTCAGGCTGTTTCCCAGTGCTCCAGTTCCTGCAAAGACTGGCATGTGCACTGGAAACCAGAAAATCACAGTGAGGGCTCTGTGTGCCATTTCTGGCATCCATGCCATAGTTTGCCATCACGGACCTATACCATTTCAGATAAGTGACTGTCCAGTCTCTTCTTAAAAACCTCCAACATTGAAGAACCCAAAACCTCTGGAGGCCAGCTGTTCCACTGGTTAAGTTCTCAATGTTAGGAAGTTTCTCCTTGATTCCATATTGCTTCCAGATGTTACAGGATACTATAGGCATCCTCCAAGTCCCTTTAACTGCCCTGGGGCAGGACTCAGGATATTTGCCTAAAAATATGTTAGGATTCATTATTAACCTCTAATAATGTAGCTTCCCATAAAGATTCTACAGATTACAGAGAAAATAATTAACATCCTATGACTCTCCTCAATTTCATATACTTAGCTACATTTTTTAAAATATCATTTTTAGCTCTTGAATGCAATTGTTTAGAAATATGCTTTGGAAAATGTTCCTGGAATTAGGTGTTATCCAAAAATGGCATTTCTTGTAATGTTAAAAAACAAAATATAAGAAAATATTGCTTTTTATTTTTCAGATACTGAAAAATGCACCAAGTGTCCGGATGATAAATATCCTAATGAACACAGAGTCCAATGTATCCCCAAAGTTATAACCTTCCTGTCTTATGAAGAACATCTGGGCATCATCCTGGTCTCTTTTGCCCTATTCTTCTTTCTAACCACTGGCCTCATTTTAATCATCTTCATTAAGTACTTAGAAACCCCCATTGTCAAAGTCAACAACCGGGACCTCTCCTACATCCTCTTGGTCTCCCTCCTGCTTTGCTTTTTGTCTTCTTCTCTCTTCATTGGTCAACCAAGGAAAGCCACCTGCCTTCTCCGACAGACAGTTTTCAGTATCATCTTCTCAGTTGCTGTTTCTTCTCTCTTGGCCAAAACCATCATGGTGGTGCTGGCTTTCCTGGCCACAAAACCAGGAAACCGAGTGAAGAGATGGTTGGGGAAGAGCTTGGCCAACTCCATCATCCTCTCTTCTTCTGCTGTCCAAATTGTCATCTGCTCCATCTGGCTGGGAATTTCTCCCCCCTTCCCTGACTCAGACTTCTACTCCCAGCATGGAGAGATTACCCTGCAATGCAACGAAGGGGCTGTTGTCATGTTCTACGTCACCCTCAGCTACATGGGCTTCCTGGCTGCCATCTGCTTCACGGTGGCTTTCCTGGCCAGGAATCTACCTGGGGCCTTCAACGAAGCCAAGCTGATCACTTTCAGCATGCTGGTCTTCTGCACTGTCTGGGTGACTTTTGTGCCCACCTACCTGAGTACCAAAGGGAAATACATGGTGGCTGTTCAGGTCTTTTCTATCCTGGCCTCCAGTGCTGGTCTGCTAGGTTGCATCTTCATCCCCAAGTGCTACATTATCCTTCTGAGGCCAGACCTGAACACAAAGGAGCATCTCACAGCCAGAACAAATATAAAAACATGATATAAAACACCATTGTAATATTGGGAAAATTGTTAATGTGACTTATATTTGATTTTCATTTAGATAGTATGCAAAAGTCAAATAAAACTATATCTAATGTTTCAAAATGGGAAATTGTTGAACGACGGAAATTCTTGCAGCTCCTTTCTTTTCAATAATTCTTGCTAAAGAGATCTTTGTAAAGTTCAGAGGAATTCAACTGTCCAACAACAGTTACTGAATGTGAAAGCTTATAGACAATAATATGGGCACTTGTTCCTATTGACAGCAGCTAAAAGGGTTTGTGAGAGAGGATGAGTAGGAAAAGAGGTCAGGAGGAAGCTGTTGGGTCCAAGTACCAGCCTGGCTTTTTGATCCTTTCTGTGAGAATGCCGGAATTATGTGAAATGTCAGGTTTGATCAGTTCTCAACTTGGAATGGAAATCTTCATCCCTCTTATATAATTCTTTCTTTTTAAAAAGTTTTTTTTTAATATAATTCTTTATTGATTTCCTAATACAACCTCCTTTGCAGAAAGTGTTCAGCAGAACAGCTGTTTGGGATTTCAGTTTAAGATTATTATTTTGTTTCTGTACTTCGCACCAAAATAAAAAAAATTAAATAAAAAAATAAAGTTTCTAATGAAATTTCCACTGAATTTTTTTCTTTCAAGCAGAGAAATAAAACAGCAGTACAGTAGATATTTTTTTCAAAAAAGACAGAAACTGCACTCATTTGTTATTTTGATTTCTGCCTTGCTTCTAGTCAAATTAAAATATAAAACTCCCGCTGCTCCTTCTTCTAAAAACACACACGCAGGTAGAGTGGAAGGGGATGAAAAGGAACAAATCCTCTGATTGGCTGACCACTGTGTCCAAAAGGCCAGGGCGAGAGTCCTTTTGAGCCCTTTCCATGAAAGGGCCAGGGAGAAAAGGCAGCACTGAATGGCTGGGGAGAAGGGGTGGTGGTGGAAGGCTGGGGATGAAACGGGCTCAGAGAAATGGAGGAGGCAAAAAGTCCCAGCCACCCTCCTGATCAAGTTAGTGGAACTGCAGATGTATTGGAATAGTCACATCTGTATGGACTTTGGGAAAAGGTGCTGTGTCTGTTTAAACGCTGGCCTTTTCTAGCTAAATCCCTCTCACCTGCATTTACTGCATTTAAGTACAGTTTGCTGTCTCTAACTTGCTGCTCTTTCCCCCCCTTCTCTTCTCCTCCTTACTTCACACACGTGATGGCGCATTAGGTGCCCACTTGTATAGAATGTTTTATTGTTAGGTAAGGAACCCTCTTTCTTTGCACAGTTCTTTTGCTGTTGGCCGACAAAGGCAATGTGTATTTTATGGGTTTGCTTTTGAATAAACCTTTTAACATTTGTATCAGAGTTTGAACACTCAACAAGATGGGACATCACCATGAATTCACCTGGTTTATAGTCACCTCTAAGATGTCAGAAGCCATCCTATTTGGCCTAGCCTGGTTGGAAAAATGGACCCCCACTATAATGTGGGAGGCTGGATGCCAAAAGCTGACCCTGCCCATTGGCCCCATTCCTCCACCAGAAACCTGTGGGAGGAAACAGCCCCCTCAAGACACAGCAGAGGCCCACTTTGCTGCTGCAGTGAAGGAGGCCATGCCCCTAGACCTCATGAAGGTGCCACTTGAGTCCTGGGACTTGGAAGAGATATTTAGTGAGGAAGATTGCAATGCATTCCCCCCTCACCGGCCAACAGACAGTGCAATAGAGTTTGAACCAGGGGTAACTCTCCCCAAACCCCAAATGTGCTCCATGACACCGAACGAACTGGAGGAACTGAGGAAATGCATAGATATAAATTTGGAGAGGAGTTTTATTCAGGCTGCGGAGTCAAGAGTGGGGAGGGAGGGGAGGTTGCATGAGAGGGAAAGACACTCGCCACAACACATTCTTTCCAGAGATTCAAGGTCATCCTTTGTTCAGCATGCACATAAGCAAAAAAATAGGTAAAAATCACCGAAATCTCTCTTGTGCATGCATCTTCACATGAGATTTGGCTTCCGGTGCATGCGCAGAATTCGTATCTCACGCCAACAATGTGTGCGCATTGGTCAGCTAGAATTGCACACTCAGCTCTATTTTTGCCACCTGGATGTCATATTGGGGCATTCCAGCTGCCATCAGCTACTGGTCTCTAACTATAAATTGGGGCATGATATTAATTCTACCTTTAAAAAGTTGAGCTAAGTTTAAGGAAGAGAAGAAAAAAGAAGTGCTGGCAAAACTATTAATCCGAGGATACTAGCTTAATTTCAAACATATAAAGTCCTTTATAATCCCCTTGCTTTGCTTGTAGCATAGAGGAATGGTTTCCAAACAGGTAAAGAAAACAATATGCAAATGACAACATTAAATCTAAATGAAACTTGAGGTGGGCCTGTCCTTTGTGATCAGTCCTCCTGACTTGGCCTCTTTTGGATCTAATCAGCATTAAGGTATTGCCTGTAACATTTCCTTTATATATATTTACCTTTGAAAGCAGACTGGTGTATGTGTGTGTGAGAGAGAGAGACAGGGGGTTGTGTTTGGCTACAGACAACATCAATGGGGTTTATAGAATTTGAAATCTGTTCATTTTAAATAAAGTAATAAATGCAGATGAATATTGCTGGAAGTGGTAACAAAAGACAATTCTGTAAATTAAATGCATCAGAAATCAATTTACAATGCATAAAATAAGGATAAATGGTGCATTCAGAGAAATGCAATGCTAATGGATTTTAGAGTGATCCTCTTTCCCAAACCTTGGGGTTTCTAGTTGCAGTCTTAATTGCTGCAGTTGTAACTCTGGTTTATTGTGTGGTCTTCTGAAACACAATCAGGAGTTATTTTGAAGGAAATCCTCTTTTTTAATGGCCTATTTTAAGAAGCCTGAAACTGATGTTGTACTGAAATTAGGCAAGTGGCAAGAAAGTGTGTGCTCTTTTCCCTTGCGGGACAGGTCTTGTTAAATAAATAGATGCGCTTGGGTTCAACAAATACAGCTTAGGAAGGACAACGGCAAAATGCTAATCCTACCATTCTGCTTTGGCCAGCCGTCAAATTTGGTTGCAAGCAGTTTTGAAATCTCCTGTCTTGAATGGGCTTCTGCCTGCAGTCTTAGCTTTGCTTATGAATGGAGCCATCTAGATAGTTGGCTCCCCTTTTTCTACAAGCTCTTTCTCTCCCTTAAGTGCTGGCATCTGCTGTGGGGCTATTAGACTTGGGGCTGCCTTCTGCCACTAAAAGCATTTCTCCTTTATGGAAATATAATCTACCCTTTTCAAATATTTCCCCAAATCGTTTATTCTTCTGGGGTGGGGGCTTCCCACAAAACCTTTATCTGAAGCAGAAGGCAATTAAAAACAATGGAGGTGGGATTGATTGCAAGTCCTTCTAACTCAGGGCCATTTGTTCATATCTGTCCCACAAGATTCCTGTCCACCCCATCTAACCAAGCTATAATTCCCACATTGGGGTAAAGAAGCATGCTGTGGCCCAAGAAATTAAACTCTGTTCTGGTGTTAAGGAGACAGCTTAGTTAAGATAAGGGGGTGTTTATGCATATGTTTTGGGAATGCCCGGTAGTGCAGAACTTTTGGAAAAAAGTGCAAGAGGAAACTAATAGAATGTTAAACATGTGATGGACAATTACAAAGGAAAGGGTGGTATTAGTTTAAACGAGCAAGATGGGAGAATTTAGAGAAGTAAAAGAAGTAGCGATAAAAAAGTGCTCAGGTGGTAATAATCTTAGGCTGGAAGGATGCGACAAAGTGGACCATACAAAATTGGTATCAGTATATGGTGGATCACATTCAATTTGAGATTTTGGATAAGAGGATGAATTTGGCCAATGAAACTGATCTGCAGGAACTGATGGAACGATGGGACAACATAGGAGGATATATGGTCGGTAGAATTAGAGACCAAGCCATAAAGAATAAATTGGAATCACTTTATAATATGTAAATAGATATATTGCTCTTGAGTTAAAATGCTATATACAAAATATGCCCCCATTTTGGTGGAGGGGTATGAATGTTGTTGGGTGGCGGGCACTAAGAACACTGGGCACACTGTTATATGTTGTATGCTTTATTCTTAAAAATCAATTTTAAATATTTTTTTAAAAAGGAGACAGCTTAGTTCTCACAACAAAGACACTACTGCTACACATAAACCACAAACATTTTTTCTTTTCACTCCTCCCAAGCTTGAAGTCAACCGAATAAGGTAAAAAAAAGCAACTTTAGACCCAACGGTTTGCATCAAGAACAAGCTGTTAAAAGGACATTTTAACCCCCTTCAGCTGACCTGAATTCTTAGTCTTTTTTTCCTACTTCCAGACTTTTCAAACTGACAAAAGCATCTAAGGTTATTTTGCTTTATCAATTTTATTTTAACTGAAGCTTTAGGGTCGGGGGGGGGGGGCTATACTTGCAAGTCTCCAGGCTGCGTCTCTCTCTTGTCTGCACCCAGTAAAAAAAGCCCCAACGAACTTTCAGCCCCAAACTTTCCCTCTGTCCCTGTAAAGTGATGCAACCGAAGCTCCCTTTGCTGTCTATTTCAAACCTAACCCCGCCATCCTCTGCCCCGCCCACCCGCATTTCAGCCAATCCCATCAATCGGTTCGTTACCCGTTCCCAGTCCAGCTCTTGCCAACTTCCGTCATCCTCGGGGTCGCGCGCATGCGTGATCCTCTCCCTCCTCGCTAACTGCTCCCCCTCCCTTCCTCCGCCCGTGCAGAGTCCTTCTGATGTTCTCGGTCTGTTTTGCCCTTCGAGCCTCTGGGGGTTTAATGCCAGGGAAGGAGGGGCTCCTTCGTGGCAGAGGAGCCCCGTGTCGGCTTTATCGTGGTGGGAAACCGGGTGGTTTCAGTCTGGTTACAATTTGGACTGAATGATTGAATGTCAATCATTAAAATACAGGAAATAGTATAAGGGCAGACTAGATGGACCATGAGGTCTTTTTCTGCCGTCAATCTTCTATGTTTCTATGAAAGACCTTGGAAAGATCTTGGGCTAAATGACTTGAAGAGGGAGAAGAGAAAATACAGGGAAGGGAGGAGTGGTGGCATTTATATGGTTCTCCTCGGTTCAGGAGGTTGGGAGTTCGATCCCAGCCAGAGCCAGATGTAAGGTTCCATTGTTTGGACAGGGGGGTTGGACTAGATGACCTGCAAGGTCCCTTCCGACTTCGTTGATGTGTTTATCTGAACCTGGCCCCTACTTCTGGCCTCCCTTGCCTGGCCACGCCCTGCCTCTCCCCTCCCTTCTGCAGCGTCATCGGTCTTCGGGCAGACTCTCCCTTGACTTCACCCCCTGGAGGAGAGAGTTCCGCCCAGAGAAGAAGCCCCAGTTGGTTCTTCAGGCCAAGACCCCCCCTCCCCCTTTCCCCGCTTCTCTCTCTCCTCCGGGTGACGCCGCAAAGGACTCTGCCCAGAAGCCGATGACGCTCAAGCAGGGAGAATTCCCATTGGTGCTGTCCCTCGTTCTGGCCCCTCCCACCTCCAACGGCCGAGATAAACGCTTCTCCGCCAACCCACCCCACCCCCATTGCAGAGCCGCGGTTTCTTCCTCTGCGGCTGGAAGCATCTGGCTGCACAGACGGACGGACGGACCGAGAGACAGACAGACAGACACACGTTTTCCCCCTTGGCAGTTTGCATAATCCATCCTAAAACAAAAGGCTCCTTTTTATTATTTTTATTATCCTGGCATAAAAGAGAAAATAAAAGTAGTAAAGAAACGAGAAAGGGAGAAAAGAAGGGGGAGAAATGGGGTGGAATAAAGAGCAAAAGAAAAGAAAGGGAAGGGAAGGAAAAGAAAAGGGGAAAGGGAAGGGAAAGGAAAATAGAAGGACAGAAAGGGAAAGGAGTGAAGGGCTGAAAAGCCAAGTCTCAGGATCTCCGGAATCCCTTTGGCTCAGGCAGTGGGATTCCCCGCCGGTTCCCCCTCTGCGCCAAGCGAAGGGGTCGTCGAAAGGCTGCTGAGCCCAGACAGGGGCTTCCTCGAAATTAGGAATTGAGTGCAGTCGGCAAGGAGGAGCACTGAGAATTCTCCTTTCTTTAGCGTCATCGGTCTCAGGGCAGACTTCACACTCCGGAGGAGATAGTGCCGTCCAGAGAAGAAGCCGAGATCCCCCCTCCTCCCCCCCTCCGCTTTCCCCGCTTCTCTCTCTCCTCCTTCAGGTGAAGCCACAAAGGACTCTGCCCAGAAGCCGATGACGCTCGAGCAGGGAAAATTCCCATTGGTGCTGTCACTGGTTCTGTCCCCTCCCACCTCCAACGGTCGAGATAAACGCTTCCTCGGGACACCCGCCCCCCCCGCACGCCCCATGTAGAACCGCGGATTCTTCCTCGGGGCTGGAGAGCGTCTGGCTGCACGCATGCACGCACAGACACACACACACATACACACATTCCCCCCTAGGGAAATTTACATAATCCACCCTAAAACAAAAGTTTCCTTTTTATTATTTTTATTATCATGGCATAAAATAGAAAATAAAATTAGTAAAGAAACGAGAAAAGGGGGAAAGAGGGGGCGAGAACAAGTGTGGAATAAAGAGGAAAAGAAAAGAAAGGAGAAAGGAAAGAGAAAGAGAGCGAAAGGGAAATGAAGTGGGAGGGGGAAAGGAAAAGAAGCTAGAAGGACAGAAAGGGAAATAAAAAGAAAGGGAAAGGAGTGGACGGGAAGGGCTGAAAGGCGAAGTCTCAAGATCTCCGGGATCCCTTTGGCTCAGGCAGTGGGATTCCTCGCAGGTTCCCCCTCTGAGCAAAGCGAAGGGGTTGCGGAGAGGCTGCCTAGCCCAAAATGGGGCTCCAGGCGACGCCCGGCCGGAGAAACGCCGGAGGGGCCGAGAAAGGCCGCCTACAACCAGCCAGGCCCGTTGTGCGAAGAACCCCAGAGGCCCCCGCGGCTCCATCCCTTTGGAAAGAGCAACGGGGGCTTCGGGGGTTCCTCGCACCATGGGCCTGGCTGCTTGTGGGCGGCCTTTCTCGGTCCCTCCGGCATTTCTCCGGCCGGGCGTCGCCTGAAGCCCCATTCTGGGCTGGGCAGCCTTTCCGCGATCCCTTCGCTTGGCCCAGAGGGGGAACCGGCGGGGAATCCCACTGCCTGATCCAAAGGGATTCCGGAGATCCTGAGACTTGGCTTTTCAGCCCTTCCACCCCACTCCTTTCCCTTTCTATCCTTCCTCTATCTTCCTTTCTTTCCAGTTCCCTTTCCCTTCCCTCCCCCTTCCTTTCCCTTTCTGTCCTTCTTCTAGCTTCTTTTCCTTTCCTTCCCCTTCTGCCTCTACCTAGGATCGAACTCCCAATTTTCTGATAAAGGGAGAACCGACTAAATCCCACCACTCCTCCCTTCCCTGTATTTTCTCTTCCCTCCTTCCTTTCCTTCTTCCTCCTCCTCCCTCTCTCTCTTTCTTCTTCTCTCTCCCTCCTCAAGTCATTTAGCCCAAGAGCTTTCCAAGGCCTTTTACTCCCCGTTTTTTTCTATTGATTCCACATACTTAAAAAAAACATTTTTATTGAACAGTTTTAAAAACATATGCATACAAATATACATATGTACAAAACCAACTTTCAAAAGACACCACATGACACTACATAACACAGGAAGTAAAAATTAATACCGGTAATGCATACATTTTAATAGAAACATAGTTCAACCAAAGCTTACAAGGTTTGCTAAGGCTTTTATCTTATGAATAATATTTCTACACTCAAAGCTTTCCTGAGAACTTGGTACCTGGATCTTGTCCATCACCTTAATAGACAACCATTCTTCAGCAGGAAGGCAGATGGTGGGGCTTCCATCAATTGCTACTATACCTGCCTAACAAAGCAGCTCAGTCAGTGGATAACCATACCATCCCCAAAGCTATTGCTATTTGCTAAATAACAATTAATATATGAATTAAAATACAGTGGGTTATCCCTAAACTCTCATGAGGTTGCTGGCATCATGCTTAAAAATATATGGAGAAAAAAAGCACCTGCCATTACTGCCTTTTACTTTGCAAGAGTATCAGGGGTTCAGTTTTGATTTATTCTGATACCCTTCTTGGTTAAATCCATTTCAATAGCAGCAAGTCCCTCCCTTTTGAACTCCTACATTATCCTTAAAGTGTGTAGACTTTTTAGTCTTTTGATATACAAGGCAACTCAACTTGGAAAAACTGAACTCGCAGAAGACCCTCACTCATTCAAAGACCTTGGAGTACTCATTTCCAATAACCTAAGTGCCAGAGCCCACTGCAACAGCATTGCCAAAAAAGTACTAAGAGTCCCAAACTTAATTCTACACAGCTTCTTCTCTAGAAACACCAATCTACTAACCAGAGCATACAAAACATTTGTCAGACCAATTCTTGAATACAGCTCACCTGTATGGAATCCACACTGCATAACAGACATTAATACAATTGAAGGAGTCCAGAAATACTGTACTTCACAAGAAGAGTCCTCCACTCATCCTCACACAACAAATTACCTTACTCCTCCAGACTTCAATTACTATGTTTATAAAATTTACAGCTATAGATACAAACTAAATGCAAATCACTCCAAACTAGACTGCAGAAAATATGATTTCAGCAATAGAGTGGTCAACGCCTGGAATTCACTACCGGACTCTGTTGTTTCTTCCCCCAATCCCAAAATCTTCAATCTTACATTATCTACAATAGACCTCTCCCCTTTTCTAAGAGGTCTGTAAGGGGTGTGCATAAGTGCACCTTTGTGCCTACTGCTCCCGTCCTAATGTCTTTTTAACTTTTCTATCTCTATACTTATATTATGTTAAACATACTACAACACAATACTATATTTGTATGACAAATAAATAAAATAAATAAATAAAATGAATAAACTTATTAGAAGCTTCCTAAACATGTGCTCATGTATGTTAGATGGCAGGTGACTCAGATGTGTTTTATTTTCCTTTCCTGCGGGATCTTTTGTGCTATGAAATGCACAGGAAAGAAGAGAAAGAAGCTTTACATTGTATTCCTTCTTTTGCTTACAGGAGAATACTGAGGGTGTATTCAACGAGACTTGTGCTATCAGCTACAGCTCCTATCGAAATGTCTTCCCCATCTGGACCCTGGGGCACTTTTCGTCCCTATATCCTGCCAGCCCCCTTTTAGGCAAATGCTCAACAAAGGCAAGAAATAGGAGGAAAAAACTGGCTACAGAAATGACCAACGGACATAGTTCAGGATTTGCTGCTCTGTAAATGTGAGGTTTGTAACCAGTCTTAAAGGAACACCCCACCTGTTTGTCTGAGGTTCTTTTTGAGACAGGAACTTGAGGCCAATCAAAAAACTCTTTTCCAAGGAACCAGTGAAGAGAGAAATCAGTGAAACCCTGCTGCTGCACCTGCTGCTGCTGCCCTATTGGTTATTGCTCCTTATAAGATATCTCAATATTCAGCTACATTTAGAAGAATAGAGCCCTAGCCTGATATACTGCAAACAGTTGTGTAAGCTAAAAATCCAAAATTTCTATACTAGTAGGAATATACTAGGAAGACAGAAGGAAAAGTGGGGACATGATCGAAACATTTAAATATATTAAAGGGTTAAATAAGGTCCAGGAGGGAAGTGTTTTTAATAGGAAAGTGAACACAAGAACAAGGGGACACAATCTGAAGTTAGTTGGGGGTAAGATCAAAAACAACGTGAGAAAATATTATTTTACTGAAAGAGTAGTAGATCCTTGGAACAAACTTCCAGCAGACGTGGTTGGTAAATCCACAGTAACTGAATTTAAACATGCCTGGGATAAACATATATCCATCCTAAGATAAAATACAGAAAATAGTATAAGGGCAGACTAGATGGACCATGAGGTCTTTTTCTGCCGTCAGTCTTCTATGTTTCTATGTTTCTAGTATAGGCTATTTTATATTACGGAATATAAATAACATTAGGGAAATATGACCTGGTTCATCCACAGTTTTTATAGGTAGTAATAAAAAATATAGATTTTAGAAAAATTAAAAGATGATGGGTGAAAATATTTTTTCTTCTTTTCTTAAATATGGATTTCTTTTCTTTCCCTTCATTTTTTAAAGAGAATGCTTATTTTTCCCGAATCAGATGGGGTTCTCCAATAGATCAACATGCATACATACATACATATTATATTTCCCTTAAAATAAGACCTTGTCTTATATTTTTTGAACACTGAAATTTGCACTTGGCCTTATTGCCATGCACTCAAAAGCCCAATTAGCCTTATTATCAGGAGATGTCTTATTTTGGGGAAAACATGTAGAAAAGGAGGGCAAATTGAAGGCTTAGAGAAATCTGAGAAAAGTCCATAAATATTGCACTTTCTTCTAATACTAGAACTTGAAGCATTGTATAATGGTTATATTATCTTAGTTATTCAGTTTGTGTGGCCATCCACACAAATGTAACTTTGGTGAACTAACATCCAGTTAAAAAACAGATGAAAACCTATAAGCTCTAAAAATTGGGGCTTGTTTTAAAGGTGTATTTTTATGACTTAATTATCCTGCCTCCAAGTATTTGAGGGCACATTGAAAAGATTGTGCATTAAAACCCCATAATTACTGAAAAGCAGTTGTTTACGTTCTAAAGTTCAAAAAAAAGGAAAAACAAAGCAAAACCGCCCACAGGTTTACTGCTGGCACAGTTGTATCTACATCTGGAAGAGCTTTGAGGGTGCCACCAAAATAGCTGTCAAGTAAACTAAACATGAGATTGAAATTATAGCCTTGATTACTTTTGAACAGGTCACAAAAATTCACCTCACAAAGGAGTGACGGAGAAGAGAGGGCGCCTTCCCACAAACACCCCCCCCTGGCGCTCCTGCGAGAGACCCCACTCCACCCCCCCGAAGGAAGTCCCCCCCTCCTCAGAGTTAAGAGAAGCCCCTCTCTCATGTTTCAGTGGAGACTCCCTCCCCAAGGCGAGGGGAATGCAAAGCTTCCACGCCGGCCTTCCCCCCCCCATCTCCCGAAGCAAGCGGCGGTTGCCTCTGAGTGCGGGCAAAGCACGTGCCGTTCCACACTCCCCCTCCCCCCACTCGCTCCCAACTGTCTGTGGGGCCAACTCACCTGGGAAGATGGGCGACTGTCCGTCTTACGGGAAGAGGGGAAGGGTGGTAAAGCGGATGCCGGCAATGCCATGTCTGCCTCGGGGCTGCCTCTCCAAACTCTCTTCCCAGCAGCGCTGTGGGAGGCCTGGCCGACAGCGAAGAGCTTCTTAAAAGACGCTCCAAGCTAGCTTGCAGGCCAAAGGCGCGGCCTGAGGAAATACGTGCCTGAGGCGGAGGGGGGCGCTCGGGGGACGTACAGGGATCCCTCCCGCCTCATCGAGGAGGCCTCCATTGAGCTCCCCTAGAAAAGGAGCAGCGGCAGAGTTGGGACGGAGCGGAGGAAGGCGCTCCAATTGAAGCGGCTGCTGGTTTTTCGGCTGTGGCGAATCCATACCCGGCAGGGAGGGGAGCCCAGCTAGTCCTGAGGAGGTGAAATCCTGGAGCAAAAATGGAGTAAAAGCTGCTTGTTGGACGTGGAAAGGAGTTCATCTGGATTTGCAGGCCGCTATGTATTTTATCAATAAAGTGTGATATTTGTTCCTCAGGGCTGGCCGTGGGTTATTGTTTCCCAGAAGGGAACAAAATGGTAGTGAAAATCACAGTTCCTCCAGCACTTGTTCCACAGCTACTGAAGAAAGCCTGCAATTCTCCCTTTGTAACTGTCCCAGAAGAGAAGGACGAGAAGCGATCAAGGGTATTGTGGGTTTGGGTTTTAAAATCCTGCCCTGGAAAACGGCTCAAGATACGTGCGCCGATTTCTCCGTCCAACACAACCGCCTCGTCTTTGAAAATCCAAGCCAGGTTTTGCCTCGGACCTTCTCTGCCCGCCTTCAGCCCAACTGACCCCGCCCCTCCTCCCGGGAGCAGAAGCCACAGAGGCCGCTGCGCTGGAGGAGCGGCAGGTTTCTCTGCTGGTCTCACAGCCTCGTTGTTTTGGTTCCCGCCGCCGGCCAGCTACCCTTCGAAGCCTTCCAGGCGGCCCACAGCGCCTCCTCCCAGCCCGCCGCGGCAGTGGAAACAACGGCAGAGACCTGGCAAGTGGCCGGCTTTGCAAAAAAAAAAAAGCTTCGGGCACCCCTCCCAGTTTGTTTTTGGCGTTGCTGGGGTGGGTGGGGGTCTCCCTCCTTTGGGGGCTCACTCTCCTTTGCAAGGGCTGTTTCCCGGCTGTGACCATCCACTCCCCCCCTCCAAACAACCTGACAGGAATTTTTTTCTGTCTCTCCCCCCCCCACCCCATTTTTGCCCCGTCAAGCGGGTGGTGGCGGCGGCTGCACCTTTAAGAAAAGGGAGGGGGCCCTGCTTCTTTCGCCCAGAGAGTTCACGGCATCATACGGGGCTTTGCATCCATTGTGACAGGCAGGGCAGGCAGGCGAGTGAAGGCCCAGTCAGAGCATGCAGCCCGTCCACCCCCTTCCCCTCCTTCCCCCTTCCGTGACCCTCCATCTCCGCCCCCGCCGACCACACCCGAGACCCAGTCATGGGCTGCTGCCCACAAGGGGGGAGGGAACGCTATGGGGGTAATGAAGATTTTAGCTGACCGGCAGGACCACATCTTTTTTTTAAAATTAAGTGTAATTTTTTTTAAACCATCTGCGCATGCGTTGTTGTGCTAGCCAGCAGGCTCGCCGGGATGAGGCAAAGGGAGGGCGAGGAGAGAGAATCAAGCAGGCTGCGTTGGCCAATCAGCACCGCTTTCCCGAGCTGCATAAAGCAAACGGCCAGCCAGCAGCTAAGGAGCTTTTATACTTTGGAGGCAAACCAGCGCTTAGGATCCAGGGCGCCTCTCAATTGTGCCCTCTCCCTGGACTGGGAGCAGCCATGCATGGGGGGATACAAATCCAATCAATCAATCAATCAATCAATCAATCAATCAATCAATAAGAGTTGCCTTCTCTCTCCTCATCAGCACACCCCACCCCTCCGTTTCTCTCTCTCTCTCTTTTTAATCCCCCCCATCACCAGTTAGGGCACGCCAGCTAAGATAAGGCTTTGACAGGAAACACCCCTTTCCCCTCTCAACCACCGAATCTATGCATTCTTCTCACAGTGGAGCAAATATTCATTCATCCATTCATCCATCCATCCATCCTATTTTTATGCCACCCTTCTCCTTAGACTCAGATACTTCCAGCCCCAGAGGAAGAATCCGTGGTTCTGCATTGGGGGCGGGGGGGCTCGCGCAGAAGCGTTTATCTCTGCCGTTGGAGGTGGGAGGGGACAGAACGAGGGGCAGCACCAATGGGAATTCTCCCTGCTTGAGCGTCACCGGTTTCTGGGCAGAGTCCTTTGTGACTTCACCTGAAGGAGGAGAGAGAGAGAAGCGGGGAAAGTGGGAGGGGGAGGGAGGGGGGATCTTGGCCTGAAGAACCAACTGGGGCTTCTTCTCTGGGCGGAACTCTCTCCTCCAGTGGGTGAAATCAAGGGAGAGTATGCCCGGAGACCGATGACGCTGCAGAAGGGAGAATTCGCAAGGACGAATCCTAAGGACGGTGCAGAGTTTCTCCCTGCCTGGCTTCCCCGGCTCTGTCTGGGACTGCCGTCGGGCGCACCCACCTCCCCTGTGACCTCAGAAGAAGGCAGAAGATTTTTTTGGGGGGGGGACTGATGGAGGCCAGCCCCCTCGTGCCAATCAAGGCGGGCTTTCTCTAGCACAATGTTTCCCAACCTTGGCAACTTGAAGACATTTGGACTTCAACTTCCAGAATTGCCCAGCCAGCATTTGCTACCTGGGGAATTCTGGGAGTTGAAGTCCAAATATCTTCAAGTTGCCAAGGTTGGGAAACACTGCTCTAGCATATGGATATAAAGCGCCAAGGGACGGCCTTCCGCTTCCCCTCAGTTGCCGCCCCGCGCGCCGTGTCACTTGCCGGACGGTGGGCGTTTCTCGCGGGGTCCTTGACGGCACCCCCCCCCCCTCAGTTTGGATGGGGGCGGCTAGTTACAACGGGCATCCAAAATGGCGGCGCTTCCGGCAGGTATCCCATGAGAAACGCCCACCGCTGGACAAGTGACAGGGTGCGCACGGCGGCAACTGAGGGGAAGCGGAAGGGCGTGTCCCTGGGCGCTCTGTATCCAAATGCTGGAGAAAGCCTGCGGGGCGGCCTTGATTGGCGCGAGGGGGCTCACTCCATCAGCCCCCCCCCCAATCCTGCAGCCTGAGAGATGAAAGCAGGAGAAAAACATAAATGAAGGTGACAGAAATAATAAAAATAATAAATAATAACTGCCCGCCCGCTGAAGTTCAGCCGAGTCTCCTCCCCACCCTGGCGCTGGGCCAGGAGCGGGGTCTTGGAGGCAGGGGGGGGCTCTGGAAAGGGGCTCCCCCCAATTGGCCCTCCTTCCGCCCTCCCCTCAGACCAGGAAGGGAGCGGCAGCCCCGAGGCCCCCTCCACAGCCTCTCTCCGCTTTTGCTGCCTCTGCATCGAAAGGGGAAAGGGGCTTATTCCAGGCAGTTCCGGGGCTACGTGGAGCGGGCCCTGCAGGGGCCTCCAGAGTCTCCTGTTTACTTTCACCAATGCTGCCTAGCAGGTCCGGGGCCGCCCTGGCATTTCAATGACCCCGTAGTGAAGACGGGGCTCCACAGAGCGTCTGCTAAACTTTCTTCTCCCGAGCCCCTTTTTCTACTTTTAAAAAAGATGCTGGACTGCAAAGGGGCTTTTATGGGGTTCGTTTACTGGCGGTTACTGTTACAATTGACACATTTTCTACTCCAGATTGTTCGGTGGTATTTTAATTTGATAAGTTTAGGGGAGAGGAAGGGGGGAGGAAGAGAGAGAAAGAAGGAGGAGGGGAGGGAGGGAGAGAGAAAGAGAGAGAAAGAAAGCAAGAGAGAGGGGGGAAAAGCAAGAGAGAGAGAAAAAGATGTATTAATTAGTAAAACTGGATTAGACTTTTAGAACTATATAGAATTACATAGCTAAAATTAATGGAAGATATATATGATAGATAAGGTTTTTATGATATGTACTGTATGGTTTTATGAGTTTGCATTATGAATTTAAAATACACTTGGAAATGTAGAGGATTGATGAAAGTTAGTAATAGTAAATGCTAAGTGCCTGAAAATTAATTGAGCTTGGAAATATTGAATGAAATAGAAAAGTAAATATGGAAATACATTAATTGATGCATTGGTGTTCAGATAGATTTTCATAGTATTACTAGATTACTATAATACTATGATAAATATTTAAGAAATGAAGATTTTAAAGCATGGTTTTATTAATAGTTGTGTTTTTACTTTTGCTGGTTGTTTTAGTTTGAATAGTAATAGATTTTGGTTTTGTTTTATTATTGATTTCTTTTAATAAAAAAGAAGGGATTTTTTTATTTATACTGTATTTATTTATTTATTTATTTTTATTTATTTATTTATTTATTTATTTTTGACTTTTATGCCACCCAGTCCCAAAGGGACTGTCACTCAGACACTATACTTTTCTGCCCACACCAGAAAAAAATTAGAGGGAACACTGCTTGAGACAGGTAGTTTTCTGGAGGGGGGACCCTCAGGAGGGGAGGGGGAAGCAGGGCGGGGCCAGGCAAGGGAGGCCAGAAGGAGAGGCCAGGACCAGGCAAGTCAGCCGGTTTAGATGAACACATCCACAGAGTTGGAAGGGATCTTGAAGGTCACCAAGTCCAATCCCTCTGTCCAAGTAACGGAACCTACATCTGTCTCTACCGAGGATCGAACTCCCAACCTCCTGAACCAGGGAGAGCCTGCTAAATCCCACCACTCCTCCCTTCCTTGTATTTTCTCTTCCCTCCTTCCTTTCCTCCTTTCTTCTCTTCTCTCTCTCTCTCTCCTTCTCTCTTCTTTCCCAAGTCATTTAGCCCAACATCTTTCCAAGGCTTTTCACTCCCCAGTTTTTCTATTCATTCCACAGACCTTTTAAAAAATAAAATAATAATAATTTGGATTATGATTAATGATTTTCCAAAAGAAAATCAAAAACAAACTTTGAAATTGTTTAAGGGAACAAAAAGGACCAGAAATGAAAGAGCGGCTATCGTGGTATGTGGGTACAAAAGAGAAGGGATACAACTAAAGATTTTGAACTGTTTTAAAAGACTGGACAAACCTTTAAAAACTTGATTGGAAAAAACTTGGAGGTAATTTGAAAATTGGATTTGATTTGATATACAGTGGTACCTCGGTTCTCAAACGCCTCGGTTTTCATACATTTCGGATTTCAAACAAAATTTTGTGCAAAAATTTGCTTCGGTATCCAAACAAAAATTTGGATACTGAACAGAAAATTTTGTTTACTATCCGAAATGTAAGATCTGAGGGGACGAGGTGAGAGGGAATGGGAGTCGGAATCCCGACACACCCCTCCTGGCCGCCCTCTTAACAGCCTCCCAGTCTCTACCTTGTAACGGCTCCAAGCTGCAGGAAGGGTAGGGCTGGCTGCAATACCGGCAGCTTCGGGGGGCTCCTTTCCTCAGCGGTTCAGTTCGGTACCTCCAGGTAGTTGCACCAACTTTTTCCTTCCCAGCGGCGGCAGCTCCGGCGGCTTCCCTACGAGGAGGAGCAGTGTCAGGAACGTCATGTGATGAAGGTAAGCCGCTGGAGCTGTCGCTGCCGGGAAGGAAAAAGTTGGTGCAGCTGCCTGGAGGTACCGAACTGAACCGCTGAGGAAAGGAGCCCCCCAAAACTGCCGGTATTGCAGCCAGCCCTACCCTTCCTGCAGCTTGGAGCAATTACAAGGTAGAGACTGGGAGGCTGTTAAGAGGGCGGCCAGGAGGGGCGTGTCGGGATTCCGACTCCCATTCCCTCTCACCCCGTCCCCTCAGATCCTTATCCCATAGGAAATAGAGGAAATACTGTAGATTTAATTGCTTCCCAGCAAGTCAATGGGCTGGGAACCAATTAAATCCATTTCCATTATTTCCTATGGGATAAATTAATTCGGTTCTCAACCAAATCGGTTCTCAACCACACTTCTGGAACGGATTGTGGTCGAGAACCGAGGTACCACTGTAATAAGAATAATATTAGACATTAAAAGAAAAGGCAGAGCTGGCGGGCAAAACAGAAGATGCCATCTAGTGGTTGGAGGAGTAAATACTATGGTGGAAGATGGTTAGTTTTCTGCCCAGCTGTGTCCTTGAAAGAGAGGAAAACAAGAAAGGGAAGGATTTCTAGAAGCAGATCCTTAACTTGTTATGGCTTGGAAAGAGCAATTGGATTTTGGCAAAGAGGATGAACTGAATAGTTATCACAAATAATAACGGACATAAAGTCTTGGACTTTTAATTAATACAATGAAATAAATAAACAGAAGGCTGTGGAATATAACTTGTTAGCAGCTGAACTGATAATGAAACTTGGTGACTGGTTGATGAGAGGCTGGATGACAACTTTGAAGGAAAGTGGAAATTGGAACTGAATTGACTCTGCCAATGCAAAATATTTATTTTTCTTTTTTTATTATAAAACGGAGGAGTGCATTTTTAAAGACATGGAGAGAATTGACCAAGAAGAGCTTATGGAGTTCTTTAAAGAATGTTTTAATGATCTTAGAAGATCTCTTGAAATTATCATTTGTGACAGAGAAAAGAATGGAAGAATGGAAAATAAGAACAGAGAATAAGAAGAATATTGATAATGAAATTTTGACTATTGATCATGTTGACAAACAATACAATACTATAATGATGCTACTTGGGTTCATAGTGATAAAGGAGAAAATGGTTTTAAAAATGATGATGTTCAAACTAAAGATGATGATGAGGGGTTTGTGAAGCATGAGGTTATAAAAGGAATGGGGAAAAATATTTTCACAGAAAATTGGAGAAAAAGAAAGAGAGGAAAGGACAAAAGAAAAGGGGAAAGAAAGAGAAAGAGAAGTTTTTTGTTATAAAGGTAAAGGAAAGACTAGGATCAAAAGATGGAGACATTATATTTATAAAAAGAAAGTGGTTGGAAAGATCTGGAAGGAAATATGGACAGAGAGATGGAGACAGTACAAAAGCAAAAAGGAAATAGCTGAGAAATGAAAAGAGAATGGATGAGAGGTATTGGAATATTAAAGAAAGGGTTTTTTTAGTTTATTCTTAGTTTATTCTGTATTACTATTTTAGCCTTAGCCAGCTGAGCTGATTCGGCCATGGCCAGGGCTCCCTCCCTGCAGCTGAGCTTGCCCTGCAGGGGGCCAGGTGGGGCCTCCATAGACAGGGGCAGCAAAGGCAGCAGCAACACCTGCAGCACCTCAGCCATCCCCACCGAGCAGAAGCAACTGGCGACCAAACCTGAGCTAACAGCCAAACTTCTAGCCGGGCGCAGCAGCAGAAGCAACTAGCGAGCAAACCTTTCGGGTGGTGGTGGTGGGGAGAGCGCAGGTGAGACACAGCACCAGGACAAGGAACCTTTTGGCTGCATGCAAGAAATCTTTCCCCCCTTTCAGCCCAAGAGGCTGCGCAGGTGCCATGAGTCTCATGAAGGCTCATTTCTGGCAGAGTTTGGAAGAGAGAAAGATTCCTTGTGTTTCAATTCTCCGCTGTCCCTCCCCTCCCCACCTGTCACTCCCTCTCACTGCCCGAGATTCGGGGAGCTGGATGCGCTGTCACCACCCAGGAAGAGAACAACATGAGACATGGGTTCTCTCGCAGCCCCTCCCCTCTCTCTTCTTCTCCTGAGTGGCAGCACTGCGTCTGGCTCACTGAATCTGGGCTGCCAATCTCTGGACACACGGCTGCCACTCAGGAGAAGAAGAGAGAGAAGAGCCGCCACGAGAGAGCCCCTGACTCACATTCTTTTCCTGGGTGGGGCAGCTCATTCAGAAGTTATTCTCGACATTGGAGTTTCCCTGCAAAGAGAGAGCCGTGGCAGAGAGAAGAAAGATGCTGGTAAGATAAACGTCTCGCGGGTCGCCCCTCCCCCTCCCCTGCCACCCCCAAATGGTGCCGGAACATCTTCCCAGTGTATGGCAGCTTCACTGCTTCTCTTTCTCAGCAGGTCTTTGCAGGGAAACTCCTTGAAATGAAAAGAAAAACTCGCGAGTGTCAGAAGTTGTTAACTATTCTCACTCGCAGGAAGTTTTTCTTTCCATTTTCTTTTCTTTCCATTTCTATACATTCTGTATATTTAAACAAATTTAATCCTTATCATTACTATTCTATCCATTGGTTAAATAGTCTAAATTCCCCAAAATAAAAAAGAGATCCTTACAGTATTAATTATACACATATCATTCCTGCAACATCAATACTCATCTAAATCTTTTCAATAATAAGTCAAATTTATAAAGGATATCAATTTTATATAAAGCATATCTAATAGAAAATGGTACTAATTGTCAGATTATATGTACAGTGACACCTCGTCTTACAAACGCCTCATCATACAAACTTTTCGAGATACAAACCCGGGGTTTAAGATTTTTTTGCCTCTTCTTACAAACTATTTTCACCTTACAAACCCACCACTGCCACTGGGATGCCCCCCTTCCGGACTTCCGTCACCAGTGAAGCACCTGTTTTTGCACTGCTGGGATTCCCCTGAGGCTCCCCTCGATGGGAAACCCCACCTCCGGACTTCCGTGTTTTTGTGATGCTGCAGGGGAATCCCAGCAGCGCAAAAACGGGCACTTTGCTGGCAACGGAAGTCCGGAGGTGGGGTTTCCCAGCGAGGGGAGCCTCAGTGAAATCGCTGCATTGCAAAAACACAGAGGTCCGGAGATGGGGTTTCCCATGGAGGAGAGCTTCAGGGGAATCCCAGCAATGCAGAAACAGGTGCTTCGGCTGGCAAAAGGGGTGAATTTTGGGCTTGCACACATTAATCGCTTTTCCATTGATTCCTATGGGAAACTTTGTTTCGTCTTACAAACTTAAGAACCTCGTCCCAGAACCAATTAAGTTTGTAAGACAAGGTATCACTGTATTGTGTTCCAAATGACAATACGTCTGTATTCAAAAGTCCCACAAGATCTTCACCATCTCATTTTCAGTAATTTTTTCCACTTTGTGCTCGTGTGACTTTTCGGATACAGGTATGTCGTATTTTTTACATAGTGACCAGTGGACTCATTTAGCAACTCGATCATGTCTAGCTTTGCAACCAGTTTGCATGATATTGCTGCACTCGCATATTAAGTGTGAAACAGTTTCAACTTTGTCATTGCAAACTGGGCAGTTTGGATTGTCAGTGGATTTCTGTATCTTTTCCTTCATGTCAAGTTCTTGAGCAGCGAATATTAAACCTTCTATTTCTTTCTTGATGGTTCCCATCTTAAGCCATGCCCATGTAAGGTTGTCATCACATTTTCCTTCAATGTTTTTCAAGTGTTGTCCATGCAAAGCTTTGGTTTTCCATCTATTTAATCTGACAACCAGCAGTTTTTCCTTATATTCTGCCTTAGTTTCTGTTGTTTTTATAATGTTCTCTGTTTTCACAGCTTGCAGTATTTTTTCTGTACTTTGGTTCACATAATCATTCAAACTTCATTTTTCTTCTTCTACAGTTTGATGGATTTGCAAGAGCCCTCTGCCTCTTATTTTTCTTAGCAAGTACAACTTGCCAATGTCATATTGTGGATGTAAAGCTTGGTACATATTGAAAAGTTTGTGCGTTTTCACTCTATGTTTTCCAATTCAGCCAAAGTCTACCTTGATTTTATTTAGTTATTGGATTTGTATGCCGTCCCTCTCCGCAGACTCTAATCCTCACTTAGGCATGGAAATCATGTGGCTCAGAGTTCTAATCCTCCCTTAGCATGTCAACATCCTGGATGACTTTGGGCCAATCACCAGGAGACTCCTGAGTTCCATTCCCGCCTAAGTGCTTTTTGATTGGGAGTATGAAACTTGCAAAAAGTTTATTAGATTTATGTGGAATACCAGAATTGGGGATTCCTATTATGTAAGATGTCTTGGTGTCCAATCCTGTGCGGTGAGAGGGAGGAAAGTGAAATCGAGGGGAAATGCCTGTTCCATGTTGTGAAAAGCCATAGGTCTCCACCTTCTGCTCGTGGGAGAACCAGAGGCATTTGTGTGGTCACTGTGCATCTTGGACTGACCTTCATCTGATCCATCACAGCTTTTCTTATCTCCTTAAAATGGACGTTGCAAATGGTTTCCATTCGCTATTCAGAGCCATTTTGAGACCTAAACATTGATTCCCAATTGATCAGCAATCTGTGTGGTTGGAGAGCAGAACAGCTTCCATGGGAGCCTCTTCCATAAATCTATATGTTCCCACCAGTGGTGAGATTCAGCCAGATCACACCAATTCAGGAGAACCGGTTGTTAACTTTCTGAGCAGTTTGGCAAACTGGTTGTTGGAAGAAATCATTAGGGCAGAGAACAGGTTGTTAAATTACTTGAATCCTCCCCCCCCCTGGTTCCCCCCCTTATTCAACCCCTTCTTGGACCTGGATGAATATTATGCAGCACTTAATTTTTGTGACCTACTTTTAGAGAGAATCCCTTCAACCTCCTCCTGGGGAGAGTCTCAAGGTCTCCTTTCTCTGGAAATCTTCTCCTGTCCTTCACCAACAAGACAAGCTTGGAAGAGGAGCAGAGAAAATGCTTTAGGCAGATATTGTAGAGTGAAAAATTGAAGGATCTGAAAACTGCTATTTTATTTCTCTGCTTGGAAGAAAAAAAGTGGAAAATTAATTACAAAACTTTTTTAAAATTTACTTTATTTTTTTTTATTTTGGTGCAAAGTACAGAAACATAAAAATAAGAATCTCAAACTGAAATCCCAAAGAGCTGTTCTGCTGAACACTTTCTGCAATGGAGGTTTTATCAGGAAATCATGGAAGAATTATATAAAATAAAAAACCTTTTTAAAAGGAAAGAATTATATAAGAGGAATCAAGATTTCCTTTCCAAGCTGAGAACTGATCAAACCTGGAATTTCACACAATTCTGGCATTTTCATGGAGAGGATCAGGCAACTAGACTGGTACTTGGTGCCAACAGCTTCATCCTGATCTCTTTTCCTACTCATTCTCTCTCACAAACACTTTTAGCTGTTGTCAATAGTAACAAGTGCCCACATTTTTTTCTATAAGCTTTCACATTCAGTAGCTGTTGCTGAACAGCTGAATTCCTCTGAATTTTACAGAGCAAGATTTATTGAAAGGGGACGGAGCTGCAAGAATTCGAATTGTTCAACAATTTCCCACTTTGAAACATATAGATATGTTTTTCTTTGACTCCTGCATACTATCTAAATGGAAATCAAATGAACATCACATTAATAATTTTTCCAATATCACAATGGTGTTATATATCATGTTTTTACATTTGTTCTGGCTGCGAGATGCTCCTTTGTGTTCAGGTCTGGTCTTAGAAGGATAATGTAGCACTTGGGGATGAAGATGCAGCCTAGCAAACCAGCACTGGAGGCCAGGATGGAAAAGATCTGAACAGCCACCATGTATTTCCCTTTGGTGCTCAGGTAGGTGGGCACAAAAGTCACCCAGACACTGCAGAAGACCAGCATGCTGAAGGTGATCAGCTTGGCTTCGTTGAAGGCCCCAGGCAGATTCCTGGCCAGGAAAGCCACTGTGAAGCAGATGGCAGCCAGGAAGCCCATGTAGCTGAGGGTGACATAGAACATGACAACAGCCCCTTCGTTGCATTGCAGGATGATCTCTCCATGCTGGGAGTGGAAATCAGATTCAGGGAAGGGGGGAGAAACTCCCAGCCAGATGGAGCAGATGACAATTTGGACAGCAGAAGAAGAAAGGATGATGGAGTTGGCCAAGCTCTTCCCCAACCATCTCTTCATTTGGTTTCCTGGTTTTGTGGCCAGAAAAGCCAGCACCACCGTGATGGTTTTCGCCAAGAGAGAAGAAACCGCAACTGAGAAGATGATGCTGAAGACCATTTGTCGGAGAAGGCAGGTGGCTTTCCTTGGTTGACCAATGAAGAGAGAAGAAGACAAGAAGCAAAGCAGGAGGGAGACCAGGAGGATGTAGGAGAGGTCCCGGTTGTTGGCTTTGACAATGGGGGTTTCTCGGTATTTAATGAAGATGATTAAAACAAGGTCTGTGATTAAGAACAACAGTAGGGCAAAAGAGACCAGAATGATGCCCAGAAATTCTTCATAAGACAGGAAGGTTATAACTTTGGGGATACATTGGACTCTGCGCTCATTAGGATATTTATCATCTGGACACTTGGTGCATTTTTTAGTATCTAAAAAATAAAAGGCAATATTTCTTTTATATTTCTTTTTTTGGACAACACCTAATTCCAGGAATATTTTCCAAGAACTATTTCTGAACTATTTCATTCAAAAGAGCTAAGAAGGGTATTTTTAAAAATGTAGCTAGGCATATGAAGTTGAGGGGACTCATACGATATTAATTATTTTCTGTGTAGAGTGTAGAATCTTCATAGGAACCTATATTATTAGAGGTTAATAATTAATCATATAATCTTTTAGCCAAACATCCTGAGTCCTGCCCCATGGCAGTTAAAGGGACTTGGAGAATGCCTAGAGTATCCTATAACATCTGGAAGCAATATGCAATTAAGGAGAAACTTCCTAACAGTGAGAACAATTAACCAGTGGAACAGCTGCCCTCCAGAGGTTTTGTGTCCTTCAATATTGGAGGTTTTTAAGAAGATATTGGACAGTCACTTGTCTGAAATGATAATAGATCCATGATGGCAAACTACGGCACGGGTGTCAGAGGTGGCACGCAAAGCCCCCACTCTGGGAATCTGTGCCATTGCCAGCTGATCTTCTGATTTCCAGTGCAGGCAGTGGAACACTGATAAACAGCCTGAAAAGAGCCTGAAAAATAGTCCAGAAAACAGCCAAAAGAAAGATAGTTTTCAGGTGTTTTTTCAGACCAAAAATGACCTGGAAAACAGCCAGAAACAGCCAGAAAATGGCCTGAAAAATGGCCAAAAAAGGCATGTTGACACTGGCCAGCTAGTCTTTGAGTTTCCAATGCTCCAGCATGTGTATCTGCATGTTCTGGTTTGGGCACTCGGTGCCAAAAAGGTTCACCATCACTGGTATAGGTTCTTCTATTTGAGCAGGGGGCTGGACTAGAAGACCTCCAAGGTCCCTTCCAGCTCTATTTTCATTGATCAATGGATCAATATGACGGGCGGAATATTTGTGTAAGGATTTCCCCCCAAAACTATCCACAACACCACATGATGGACCTTCTCAGTGATCCTCAAGGGGAGGCCAATATACAGTGAATTGCCAGGTCTTTCAGAAGGTGGACCTGAAAGAATTCATCAAGTTTCAAAGATCTCAGATGGTCCTAGAAAGGGAAACTTAGCACTTCTCCAAACTCAAAAGCAGAAGAGATATTTCCTCTGCTGTTAGTAAGGATTGACCAGTCTTCCACCCCCTCCACCCGTCTCTTCTCAACCCTCCTTCAAAGTCTTTTTGATTTACTTCCTTTTAGATAAGAAATTGTGCAGGTTACAAATAATGGGAAAAGAATAGGTTTGCTTCAATCTGCCTTTTAACTTGCATTTTCATGAAAATGTTCTGGATGGATCCAGTTCCACCAAGCCTCCCATTTTCCTCAGGGTCACCCACCTTCCTGAGTGGAGAAGGTCCCCTCCGGACAAGGAACGCAGTCGTAGCAGCAAACTATCTCTCCTTCTCGAGCCCTCTTGACAAATCCAGGATGACAACTTTCCACACATTTGGACTCAGGCAGGGACTAAGCAGAAAAAAGAGAATGTGTTAGGAAATACATTAGGACTCTCCATCTATAGGAAATGTAGGTAAAAATGACAGGAGACAATTAGCCTCTGGTCTTCACTGAAGTAGACATGAAATCTCTGACTTCTTCTAAACAGATGCAGGAGGTATAACAACTCTTCATTTAATTCCTCCCTTTTGGTTCTGGAATTTAACATTACGATAAAGTACTTTTCTATTTAATAAAGTCTGATGGGATAGAATTGCAGAAAAAAGATTTAAGTATGAGGATATATATTCATATTAAATCTAAGAATAAAGTTTACTGTAAAAGGTTTAGGAAACTTTTATTTCATTCAGTTTTTTTTAATGTAGAATAAAACTGTGATGAAGAAAGAAACCTCTGACCAGTAAGATCTTGAAAGATTTCCATAAAACATGGCAAAGCTGCTCCACTTAGGTCCTATCTACTGAAGAACTTCCATTAGATGACATCAACTGGTATGGAAGGCCAACCACCCTGGAGACTCTAGGCTTTCCCCACTTGAAATGGGACCTCAGGCTTTGGAAAACAGAGAAAAGACAGCAAAAGTTCTCCCACCTTATTAAGCAACTTTATCCGTGAAAGAGCATCTTGGTCGATATAAAGTGTCTGTCTTACAAAATCCGCCAAAGCCTCTTCCTTGACATCCCCCTTGGGGAGAACCAAGTAGCTGTCAATGAACAGATCTGCTTTTATCTCTCCATTTTGGTCCAAGTACAGTTTGTATTGTGAAATATTCCAATATTCATTCTTCTCCAGAAACGGGTGAAACTAGAATGGGAACATCCAGGAATTTGAAATACAGAAAACATTGTTTCTTATCCCACATTGAGTCTTTCTTCTATAATTATCTAATCTCCAAATATGGTTAAATAAATGTGCCATTATGTTCAGAAGTGAATGAAAAAGTTTGTCACTCATATACTTGCAAAATATAGAGAAAATATAATTGACACAATTGGTCAATTATAGAGAAGATTCTAGAGCAGATGACAAATAAAATGAATATTGAGAAAAAAATATTCATAAACTCTTTAGAAACCACAGGTAGATTTCGAGAAAGCCTGGGGGTTTATCAAGAAGAAAGGCATCAGGCTAATCTTCTCCCTGGTCATCCTGATGGAAAACACCTCCAGATGCGCTAATTCTACTTGATGAAAATGCAACATTAACCAAATCTTGCAAATCTGAAAGAACAAATCTCCCACCAACTCTTTTCTCAGATTGAAACGTTAGCCAGGATCCTTTCTGAGTTTCCTTCTCTCCCATTATGCAGCTGCAGCATTCTCCCCTCTGATCTGATCCTTCCCTAGGCAGCCTCTCTTTTCCTCATCCCTAAAGTCATTCTCAGATACCATTACACTTCCTAAATACCATATTTTTGGAGTATAATACATACTTCCTCTCCCCCCAAAAAGTGGGTGGAAACGTTGGTGCATCTTATACACTGAATACATCCAATTGTGGCCTCCCTAAGACCAGCCACATGTGAAAACGGGTGTGTAGAGGGTTTGGGAGGTCTGCAAAGGTATCCTGGGGGCTGAGGGAAGGCAAAACCTGTTTTTCTTATTTACCTCTTTGAAATCTTGGTGTGTCTTATGCACAGGTGCATATTATAGTCTACACTGGAAGTTCTAAAGATGTTGGATAACCATTTATCTGAAGTGATGAAGGGTTTCTTGCCTAGGCAGGGGGTTGGACTAGAAGACCTCCAACATCCTTTCCAACTCTGTTATTCTATGTTCTAATACAGGGATCCTCAAACTAAGGTCCATGGGCTGGATATGGCCCACCAATGCAAAGTATCCCATGCACGGAGTGTTGGAATTAAGCCCCGCCCCTTGCCCCACCCCTCACCATTGGCCTTATCTTCCCAAGAGCATCTACTCCAATGGTGCTTCTGTCACTGGTTGAGCTGCCCTTCTGATGACACAGCTGCTGCCGGTGGGTGAGTAGGGGACGGACTGCTTTGAAAAGTAGCCCTTTCAAAGTGGGTGGGTGGGTGGGGAACATGTCTCCTTGTCTCCTCGCTTTTTCAAAATCAGCTGAATTTGGATAACACTTATTCAAGTGCAACCACAGTGTAAGGCCTGAAGGAGAATTCACCCACTGCTTTGGTTCTTGCCATATATAAAGTACACCCACGCAATTGGTTGCTGGACAATTTTTGTAGCTTTCCTGTGTGTGGATACATATGCACAAATGCGGCAAGAAGCAAATCAGTTTGAATTCTCCTTCAGGTTTAAAATCCCAAATAACTAAAAAGAAGGAGGCTGTTCTCCCCTCCCTCCCCTGGCCCCCTCCCCTGCTGGCAGGCACTCACAGAAGCCTTTGGATGGACCCAAAGAGGAAGGACCCACGTGGGCCCCTAGAGAGAAGAAGCGGGGCTTGATTGACAGCTTCTCTCAGCCTCTCAGGACTTCTGTGCTCTTTGATCAGGAGTTATTTTGGAGGATATCATGTTTCTTTCATGCTTTTTTTAATGGCCTTTTTAAAAGAGCCTGAAGCTGCTGTTGTAATGAAGTTAGGCAAGTGGCAAGGAAGTTTGTGCTCTTTTTCCCTTTGGGGGTGGGTATTATTATTATTATTATTATTATTATTATTATTAATAATAATTCATTACATTTGTATGCCGTCTCTCTCCGAAGACTTATTAAGTAAATAGATTCCTCAGGGTGAGCAAGTACAGCTCAGGAAGGAGAAAGAGAAAAAAATTGGACTGTTAATTTGGCCACGCCCACCCAGTCACATGACCACCCACCTGGTCCCGCCCCCCAGCCATCTGAAGGATTGTGAATCGCCCACCTATGTTTGAGGGCCCCCGTTATAGTATTCAACTGGGGGACAATATACAGTATATGTATGTGGGTTTGTCTGTTTTTAAATATACAATTTTTAAAATATGTTTCATCTACTTTTGTTTTGTCATTGTAATAGTTCGATTTTTTTGAAGCTTGTTTTTTTACCTTTTTAAATAAGAAAATTTAATGACTGGAATATCATGTTTGCAGAAAAAAATATGCATGATTTTCACAGAGAGTAAGGAGTAAAAAGCAGTAGGTTTTTTTTTTTTAGCACATAGGACTTGACTAACAATAGAGTCTCATTTAAGAACATTAATGGTGGACTGGAAGAAAGATGAGGGACACCAAACTTGATATGCATGTTTGTGAAAATGATCTAAAAATAGTAGTTAACTGGAAATAGAATATGAGTCAGCAGGGAGATGTTCTTGGAAAGGAGGCAAAGGCAGCCATAAGAATCCCAGGAAGTGGACGTTCTGGCTTGGGGAGACATCAACTCAAGGACCAGGTCCCCTTGCAGGCACCAAGCTTGGTGGAGAATTTGCAAAGAATCTACATCAAGTTCAGGGAAGGACAAATACAGTATTTCCGAGTCTGCGGAGACGGTCGGCATACAAATCTAATAAATTATTATTATTATTATTATTATTATTATTATTATTATTATCATCATCATCGTCGTTGTTGTTGTCGTCATCATCATTGTTGTTGTTGTTGTTGTTATTATTATTATTATTATTATTCAGAGTATAAGACGCTCCGGATTATCAAATGCACCTACCTTTTTGGGGGAGGAAAACAAGGGAAAAAAATCAGCCCCCCAACAATTTGCCTCCTTGCAGCCCGTTTCAGCTTCAGCACAGCCTGATTAGCACAAGCAGAGAATTGTGGGTTGGATCGGCCTCATCAGCTGTTTCAGGCTGCAAGGAGTGCCATAGGCTATTGCCGCCTCTGCACGCTCCATTTTCTGGGTGGTGGGGATCAGAAGGGGTGGAAAATGGGGCACACGGAGGCAGCAACGTGAATCTCTAAGCCTGAAACAGCTGATGGTTGTGTGGATGCTTGTGTTAATCAACCTGTGCTGAAATTGAAACAGGCTGTTTACCGTTTGCTGCAAGGAGGCAAATTGCTGGAAGGCAGAGGCCAAAGGTTGGGGACCGATGGGTGGGTGGGTCCACATTTGGTGAGATGGACCCAAATTTTCACCCTCTTTTTGGGGTGGAGCAATATTGGGTTCTATCAGTATGGAAAAGGGGGGCGCATTGGTAGCATAAGTTGAGCTGTGCGTGTGTGTCCCAGCGAGATTTTGCTTGTGTGTGTGCAGAATGGGAATCCGCCCCGGGTGGGGAAGAGTGCACCTTATACTCCAAAAAATACAGTAAGGCAAGGAAGAGATAAAAGGAGCCGCTCGTAGCCTTGAGGAAAGGAGGAGAGCTGAAGTTCGGGAGGAGTCTGGGAGCCCCTTTTCCAACTAACACCATCTCTCGGTTGAGGAGGGGAGGATGCAGCCCTCTTCCGATCACTGACACACATCACACACCAACCTAAGATCTGCTCACTGTTACTCCAGGGTGTCACACATGGAAAAATTAACTCAGTTACAAGGGAAGAGACTTTAGCTGAACGAGAGAGAGAAATATCCTAAAAGGATGAGCTCTTTTAGAGCTGAGCCAGGAAAGCAGAGAAGTTCAATCTCCTCTTCCTGGATTCTCTGAATGCAAAGACGGAGCCGCCATCAGTCAGAGAAGCTTTAACTGGGATTGCTGCAGAGAGGAGGGGTTGGGCTAGATGGTCTCAGGGGTCTCCTCCAAATCCATAAAGGTCAAATTTCACAATGCTAATCACAAACCTATACAGCATTTTCAAATTAACAGTGTTTAATATCGAAATGCCCTGGTATCTAGTTTTTGGAAAAGGGGCATGTTCCTACCGGTCCAGTCCAGTCCAGTCCAGGCACAACGGTAGCCTCGTACTGGTCCCCAGGGGATGCCATTTCCTCCCAAATTCTTTTGAATGTCTTTTTGATTTTGGGATTTCTTTATTTTTATCTTCTTCTGTGCATGCACAGAAGCCAGGTTTTCAGCACTGCACATGTGTCACCACTTTGTTTTTGGTGGCTTTAAAAAAAAATAAATGTTTTCCTTTCTGTTTTTTGGCCCACTCATGATGGTCACTGGCCTGGTACCCGTCCCTGGGGGCTGGCATTTTTTCCCCGAATTTGTTTTTGAATATTTTTTTATTTTGGGGGGATTTCTTTGATTTTTTTCTTTTTCTTTGTAGAAGGAGGGAAAGAAAGAAAGAGGGGGAGAGAAAGAGAAAGAAAGAAAGAAAGAAAAAAAGAAGGAAAGAAATAAAGAATGAATGAAAGAAAGGGGACGGGGACGGAGGGAGGGAAGGAGTGGAGGGCGGAAGCTCTGAGAAGGAAGTATGGATGGGTGGCAGTGAGGGAGAGAAAAAAGAAAGAGGGGGAAAGAAAGAAAGGAAGGAAGGAAGGAACGGAGGGAGAGAAAGAGAGGGGGGAAGGAGGGGGAAGGAGGCAGGGAGGGAGGGAAGGAGGAAGGAAGGAAGGAGAAGTTGAGTGGGTGGGTGGAAGGAATGGAGAGAAAGAAAAAGGGGGAGAGAAAGAAGAAAGAAAGAAAGAATGAGGGAGGGAGGAAGCAAGGAAGAAAAGAGTGAGCAGGAAGATTGAGTGGGAGGGAGGAAAAGAAAGAAAAAAGAGTTGAGCGAGAGGGAGGAAGAACTGAGGAGGTTTTTTTCTTTTTATGAGCATGTGCAGAAGGAGGGAATGAAAGAAAGAGGGGGAGAGAAAAAGAAAGAAAGAAAGAAAGAAAGAAAGGGGAAGGGAGAGTGAGGGAGTGGACGGCGGAATGAGTGAGGAGGAAGTTTGGGGTGGCAGTGAGGGAGGGAAAAAAGAAAGAGGGGGGAGGATGAGAAAGGAAGAAAGGAATAGAGGGTGAGAAAGAGGTGGAGCGAGGGAGGGAGGGGGAAGGAAGGAAGGAGAAGTTTAGTGGGTGGGTGGAAGAAATGGAAAGAAAGAAAGAAAGAAAGGGGGAGAGAAAGAGAAATGAAAGAAAGAGAGAAAGAAAGAAAGGGAAGGGAGGGGGAGGGAGGGAAGGAGTGGAGGAAGGAAGTACTGAGGAGGAAGTCTGGGTGGGTGGGAGGAAAAGAAAGAAAGGGGGAGAGAAAGAGAAAAAAGAAAGGAGGGAGGGAGAAAGGAAGAACAAAAGAAAGAAAGAAAAGGAATGAAAGAAAGATAGAGAAGTGAGGGAGGGTTGGACGAAGGAAGGAAGAAAGGAGGGAAGATGTTGGATGGGAGGGAGGGAAAGTAAGAGAGGGAAAGAGAAAGAGAAAGAAAGGAGGGAGGAATGAATGAATGAATGAAGAAAGGAAGGAAGGAAGGAAGAGGAAAGTTGGGTGGGTAGTTAGGAGTGAAGGAAAGAAAGAAAGAGGAGTGAGAAGAAGGAAGGAAGGAAGGACTGAGGAGGAAGTTTGGGTGGGTGGGAGGAAAAGAAAGAAGGGGAGAGAAAGAGAAAAAAGAAAGAAATGAGGGAGGGAGGGAGGGAGAAAGAACAAAAGAAAGAAAGAAAAGGAATGAAAGAAAGATAGAGAAGTGAGGGAGGGTTGGACGAAGGAAGGAAGAAAGGAGGGAAGAAGTTGGATGGGAGGGAGGGAAAGTAAGAGGGAAAGAGAAAGAGAAAGAAAGGAGGGAGGAATGAATGAATGAATGAATGAAGAAAGGAAGGAAGGAAGGAAGGACTGAGGAGGAAGTTTGTGTGGGTGGGTGGGAAAGAAGGAGGGAAAGAAAGAAAGGGGAGAGGAAAGAAAGAAAAAGAAAGAAAGAAAGAAAGGGGGAGGGAGAGTGAGGGAGTGGAGGACAGAAGGAATGAGGAGGAAGTTTGGGTGGGTGGCAGTGAGGGAGGGAAAGAAAGAAAGTGGGGGAGAGAAAGAAAAAGGAAGGAACAAAGAGAGAGGGAATGAGGAAGGGGGAAGGAGGCAGGGAGGGAGAGAAAGAGGAAGGAAAGAAGGAGAAGTTGAGTAGGTGGGTGGAAGGAATGGAGAGAAAGAGAGGGGGAGAGAAAGAGAAGAAAGAAAGAAAGAGGGAGGGAGGAAAAGAAAGAAAAAAGAGAGGAGAGTGAGTGGGAGGAAGAACTGAGGAGGTTTTTTTCTTTTTATGAGCATGTGCAGGAAGGAAAGAAAGAGGGGGAGAGAAAAGAAAGAATGAATAAAAGAAAGAAAGAAAGAAAGAAAGAAAGAAAGGGGGAGGGGGAGGGAGGGAGTGGAGGGCGGAAGGACAGAGGAGGAAGTTTTGGTGGGTGGCAGGGAGGGAAAAAAGAAAGATGGGGAGAGGAAGAGAAAGGAAGAACAGAGGGTGAGAAAGAGAGGTGGAGGGAGGGAGGGGGAAGGAAGGAAGGAGAAGTTGAGTGGGTGGGTGGAAGGAATGGGGAGAAAGAAACAGAGGGGGAGAGAAAGAAAAGAAAGAAAGAAAGAGGGTGAGAGGAAGAGAAAGAAAGGAACAGAGGGTGAGAAAGAGAGGGGGAGGGAGTTGGAGGGAAGGACGGAAGGAGAAGTTGAGTGGGTGGGTGGAAGGAATGGAGAGAAAGAAACAGAGCGGGAGAGAAAGAGAAAGAAAAGAAAGAAAGAAAAAAAGAAAGGGGAGGGAGGGAGGGGAGGGAGGGAGGACCGAGGAGGAAGTCTGGGTGGGTGGGAGGAAAAGAAAGAAAGGGGGAGAGAAAGAGAAAAAAGAAAGAAAGGAGGGAGGGAGGGAGAAAGAGAGAAAGAATGAAAGAAAGAAAGAAAGAAAGGGAATGAAAGAAAGAAGTGAGGGAGGGTTGGATGAATGAAGGAAGGAAGGGAGAAAGGAGGGAAGAAGCTGGATGGGAGGGAGGGAAAGTAAGAGAGAGAAAGAGAAAGAGAAAGAAAGGAGGGAGGAATGAATGAACGAAGGAAGGAAGGAGGGAAGGAGGGAAGAGGAAAGTTGAGTGGGTAGTCAGGAGTGAAGGAAAGAAAGAAAGAGGAGAAAGAAGAAGGAAGGAAGGAAGGACTGAGGAGGAAGTTTGTGTGGGTGGGTGGGTGGGAAAGAAGGAGGGAAAGAAAGAAAGGGGAGAGAAAAGAAAGAAAGGGAAAGAAAGAATGAAAGAAAGAAAGAAAGAAAAGGGGAGGGAGAGTGAGGGAGTTGAGGGCAGAAGGAGTGAGGAGGAAGTTTGGGTGGGTGGTAGTGGGGAAGGGAAAAAAAGAAAGAGGGGGGGAGAGAAAGAAAAAGGAAGGAAGGAACAAAGAGAGAGGGAATGAGGGAGGGGGAAGGAGGCAGGGAGGAAGGGAAGGAGGAAGGAAAGAAGGAGAAGTTGAGTGGGTGGGTGGAAGGAATGGAGAGAAAGAAAGAGAGAGGGGAAGAGAAAGAAAGAAAGAAAGAAAGAAAGAAAAAAGAAAAGAGAGAAAGAGAAAGAAGGAAGGAAAGAAGGAAAGAAAGGTAGGGGAGGTAGGAGGAGGGAGGGAGTGGAGGGAGGGAGTACTGAGGAGGAAGTTTGGGTGGGTGGGAGTGAGGTAGGGAAAGAAAGAAAGGGAGAGAAAGAGAAAAAAGGAAGGGAGGGAGGGAGAAAAAAAGAAAGAATGAAAGAAAGAAAGAAAATGAATGAATGAAAGAGAGAGAAGTGATGGAGAGTTGGGCGAACGAAGGAAGGATGGGAGAAAGGAGGGAAGAAGTTGGATGGGAGGGAGGGAAAGTAAGAGAGAGAAAGAGAAAGAAAGGTGGGAGGAATGAATGGGGGGAGGGAGGAAGGAAGGAAGGAGGGAAGGAAGAGGAAAGTTGGATGGGTAGTCAGGAGTGAGGGAAAGAAAGAAAGAAAGAAGAGAGGAAGGAAGGAAGAAGGAAGTTGGATGGGTGGTTGGGAGGGAGGAAAAGTGAGAAAGAAGGAAAGAGAAAGAGAGAAAGAAAGGAAGGAAGGAGGCAAGGAGGGAAGGAGGGAAGCAAGAGGGAGGGAGGGGGGAAGGAAGGATGGATGGAGGAAGTTGGATGGGTGGGAGGGAGGGAAAGAAAGAGAAAGAGAGAGAAAGGAAGGAGGGAGGGATAAAGGAAGGAGAAAGAAAGAAAAAGAGAAACAGAATGAGAAAAATCCTATTATTTTTAATTGTTCCATGACATGACCACCAAGCATCACCTGCTGAATCACATGACCATGAAGCTGTCCCCCACCTGGTCACATGGCTAATAAGCCTCTCCCACCCAATCACATGACCATCAAGCCATAGTCACATAATAAGCCACACTCACAGAGTGGTAGTAAACTACTTGGGAAACACACACACACACAAACACACACGCATACACACTGCTTTGGAACCATTATTCCCTGAGTAATTCAATGGGGCAGATCTGTTGAGGTGGTTCCCCTCCTTCTCCTCAGGATTCCTTCTCCAGAGGATCTGAGATTCATGGATCCCTATCAGGACCCCCTACTTGCCACGGCTGCAGCCTTGGAGACCCCGACCTCTTTTCTCCCTCCGTCCTTCTCCTCGATCTGGGGGAATAGGCGGCATTCAAGACATGGGCCAGAGTCTTCGTGAGGCTGTAATAGTCATAGTCATTTACGGTCTCTATTCTGTTCCATTTCTCCTGGGTCTCCAGTGGGGCCTTCTGGGTACATCTTCTGTGGCCTTTGACAGAAAAGACGTTCTTTGAAAGAGAACAGAGAAAATAAATATCTTGATACTTTTCTTCTACAAAGAAATGGGGTTCAAAGGCTTCATCTTTTGACCTTCTTTTGGGCAGATAACCAAAGTTCACAATACTGTGGATGTATTTGAGAAGTCTGCGCTTGTCTATTTCATACTGTTCAAAAGTTGTGAGGATCCAGACTTTCTCTTCAATGAGTCCCGGCAAGCGCAGAAATGTTAAATGGAAAGGAAGAATTCTGTCCCAAAGGGACTCATCTTCCATGAAATGAACAAAGACGTTGACTTGTCTCCACTTAGAGAGGGCATCCCTGAGATAGGCTGTATATCCTGTTCTTGAGAATTGTTGCGATAGAACCACACAAATTCCATTCCTGACAAGCATAGAAGGGAAAGTCCTCATGAAATTCTCTCCCTGCTCTGTGTCTGAAGCAAAGAGGCCAATCAGGGTCCATCTGAAATGGAGGAGCAGTTGGACAGTGGCTGGGTAGTGGATCCCTTCTTTCTGGATCATCTGGTGGAAAAAGGGGAATTTGCTTTTATCACTCAGAGCCTCTGAAGCAACTCCATATTTGATCTGAAAAAGCAATGAAAATGCTGTGTCATATTTTGGGTCAGATCAAATTCAAAATATTAGATTTTAATAAGTTGAACCTGCTTCTCATGAATGTATTAGAACAATTTGTAGCCAGACATTGTTTGAACTATTAAAGATAGAATATTAGCAAGATTGTATAATAAAAAATGAAAAAGAATAAAATTTTACAAACTATACACATTGTGAATAATATTACTGTACCACCTTTACAATTTACCATAATTAGATCAACACATTGAAATACTGACTGAAGTATTATATTCCAATAAAGGGCCTATTATAATTTTTGAGGATTGGTGCATTTCTTTCTGTTTCTGTATCCCAGATTTTTTCTGGAGGACTTTTTTTAGCTTCTTCTCCAGTTATACAAGAAACAGGGAGACCTCAGTTCCTAATACGATTTGTCAGTTGTATAATCCAAGATTTCTCTTTCATTGAACTTTTGTCTGTTTTCGGAGCCTGTCAGTTGTCGTAGCTTAAAATTTATGCCAATATCCATATTTTCTGAATTAAACATAGCAGAAATTGTATAAATTCCCAATACAACTGTGAGGGCAGCAGCTGGAGTCCTTTTACTCACCCCAAGACCTCAGAGGCCATGATGGAGTTGGTTCTGCTAGAGATTTCCCTCTGAGGGTTTACGACTTTTTGCCTCCGCCAGTTGGACGAAGCTCTTTCTTCTGCCACAGCTGATCGGCCGCTGCCTTCTCTCCCTCACCCAAAGGACCCCAGCTCTTGGCCCCAGCCCTTTCGGCACACAAATCCACCTTCAGCCACAGCTTTTTGGCCACATGGGACACTTCGCCACCATCCAATCAGAACGGTTCTTACAAAATGCTATTTTTGGAAGGAAAGGATGGGACAGTTTGCTCTTTCATACACACACACACCAGTTGAATGATAGAGAGGGAAGGGACCGCAGTGGCCATCTAGGCTGACCCCCCTTCTCATTCAGGGGACTTACAGAATGATAGAGAGGGAAGAGACCTCAGAGACCATCTAGTCTGACCCCCAGCTCAAGCAGGAGAATGAAACAGAATGATAGAGAGGGAAGGGACCTCAGAGACTATCTAGTCCAACCCCCTTTGCAAGCAGGATAATTGGTCTTCCAGTCAAATTTCTGGGCTGCTAAATTGGCTGGTGGAACTCCCTGACTCACAACAAGCTAATCTTTAAAAAGCTAATTTGAGAAGCCAATCAGATTGGCCCTCACAAAAGAGGGGTGGGAGAAAGAGCTAGGTAGCATTATCTTAGCAAAGGACAGAAGTGAAGACTGGTTGCTGTCTGGGGACCCTTTATGACCTGCTCGTCATGATTATCTGTGAAATTCAAGTCTCCTGAATGAGAAGGGGGGTCAGACTAGATGGACACTGAGGTCCCTTCCCTCTGCAAGTCTCCTGAATTAGAAGGGGGGTCAGCCTAAATGGCCACTGAGGTCCCTTCCCTCTCTATCATTCTGTAAGTCTCCTGAATGAGAAGGAGGTCAGACTAGATGGCCACTGAGGTCCCTTCCCTCTCTATCATTCAACTGGTGTGTGTGTGTATGAAAGAGCAAACTGTCCCATTCTTTCCTTCCCAAAGTAGCATTTTGTTAGAACCATTCTGATTGGATGGTGGCGAAGTGTCCCATGTGGCCAAAAAGCTGTGGCTGAAGGTGGATTTGTGTGATGAAAGGGTTGGGGCCAATAGCTAGGGGCTTTTCGGTTAGGGAGAGAAGGCAGCGGCCGATCAGCTGTGGCGGAAGAAAGAGCTTCGTCCAACTGGCGGAGGCAAAAAATCCCATCCCCCTCTCTGAAGCTCCAAACATCAGATGGATGTAAGAACATTGCAGAAACTTTGGCCTCTTATGCTTTGATAGTTAGGGTTGAGGTACCTGGAGAGCTATGATGTTTTCGCACCACTCTCACTCAGGCCCTTTCTCTGACTGAGCTCCTTTGATGATGAAGGTCCCAGATTCAGTCTCAGAGGAAACAACCCCAGGTAAGGAAAGGTGTTACACGCTCCATTGGCTGACCAACTGTGGCTACCATGTCATTTCCCAAAGACCGTAATTTTTGAAATTGATTAATTATCAGATAATTATTATGACAAAAGAATCCAAGTCTTGTTCACAGAGTATACAATCCAATGTATAAGTATGATAATATCATTTTGTTAGTGTAAATTAGTGAGTTCCAATAGGTATTTAGCATGCTCAACATGTGTACCTATAACAGAACTTAAAACAGAATAAAAGAATTGCAAGGGACTTTGGAGGTCTTCTAGTCTAACCTCCTCCTCAATCAGGGGACCGTATACTCTTCCAGACAAGTAGCTGTCTGGTCTCTTTTTAAAAACCTCCAGTGTTGGAGCACGCACAACTTCTGGGGACAAGTTATTCCACTGATTAATTACTCTAAGTGTCAGAAAAGTTCTCCTTAGTTCTAGGTTGTTTCTCTCCGTGATTAGTTTTAATCCAATGTTTCTTGTCTTGTTTTCCAGTTTTTGGAAAATAGGTCAACCCATCTCCCCTATTCTTTGGGGCAGCCCCTGAAATATTGCACACTGTTATTAAGTCACTGTGAGAAAAGGAAAAATAATGATACAGGAGCCAGGTGAACAGGAACAGACGTTTACTATCTCCTTAATCAAGGAGAGGCCAACTCAGGTAGAGAATCACCCCTGAAGAAGGCAATTGACATCTTCACACCTCCATTTTTATACCAAATTGACAATTCATACGTGACTCCCAGTATACCGAACACTCCCATAAGTCATGACGTGAGCAATGACATATGTTCTTCATGTGGTTTTTCCTCTTACTTAGGGACTAGCCCCAGTTTCATATCCTGGTTTTCACAGAATGAGCTAAAAATACAATATGTGTTCATAATACTGCTTCATACGCATGGTTATATAATGGTACAGAGAGAAGGTCATTTGAGTATAAAAGACAACTTGATATCACAATATGGCTCCACTTTCTTTACACAAAAGAAACCATCTTTACATTTTCCTCTCAGTCACTCAAAGTCCTTTTCATTCAACTAGACATATTCAATTCCTGCAACTTCATATGTTTTAGTCTCCAGACCCTTAATCATCTTAGTCTCTACATTTTTTTTAACAATATTGTGATCAAAATCGAATGCAGTATTCCAAGCGTGGTCTTGCCAAGGCATTATAAAGCGATACTATTACCTAACATGATTTTATCCATCTGTTGATGAAAATGTTTTTGGCTTTTTTGGCTGGTGCCAAACATTGTTGGTCTATTTGTAAGTGATTTTCCACTAAGACTCCAAGATCCCTCTCACAGTTACTACAATTGAGGCAGATTTCACCCAATATGTAAGTGTACCTTTGGTTTATCCAGCCTAAGTGTAAAACCTTACATTTCTCTACATTGAATGTTACCTTGTTAGGGTTCATGTCTGTTGTGATTCAGCCTGAGGCTGCTCAGGGACCGTCTGTGTCTCTGTTGGCTCCATGCCCGGAGGAGGAGGACAGCGAAGAGGGGGGGGGCTGAGCAGTCAGACGGGGGAGGGGACAGTCAGGAATGGGATGAGGAAGAACAGCAGGAGAGCCCCGGGGGGGGGGGGGGGCTCTCCACAGCCAGTAGCTTGGAATCATTAGGTGATGACGCACAAGCTGTCATTGACATGCGACAGAGACGTTCAGAGCAAAGAAAGGAGCAGTTAAAGAACTATTATCAACATTGAATTAGAAACAGCTGGGTTTGGGTGTGGTTCTCATCAGCAGGGTTTAAAAGGCAGGCAAGCCCTTGAAGCCATGTGGAGTGTTATCAGTTGGAGATACGGTGTCCTGCTTTGTTCTCGGCGGCTCTGTTCCTGGCTTGTGGCCCAGCAGTTTGGAAGACCCGTGGGAGGTGTAGGTCTGCTATCTACAGCCTCGGCTTGGCAGCAAGAATCCGGTATTGCTGCATGGACGTTTGCCTTCGTGGATATATCTGAAGATACAGCATTTTCCTGTTTGTAAGGACATTTTCTGTTACCTGTGTTTTTCTTGAATTTTATAAGCTGCCTTTGCCTTTTACTGGTGTGTTTGGCTTCTCTTTTTGGGTTGGTATTGGCTTCCGGAGTGACCCAGACAGAACAGTATAACACTCCACCAACCACCAGACACCAGACACCTGGTTCACAGTTTGGGGGTGGTTTGTTTGTTTTTTTCTTCCTGCTCCCTGCTGCTTGTTCCTTGTTTGGCATTTTTGCTTTTTGGGTTCCTGTTTTTGCCTGCTACCATGGCAGTTTCTGCAGCTGACATGCAGGCTGTCTTTGATGAGTTACGCAGGGACATTGCGCAGTTGACCCAGACGGTCCTGGTGTTACAACGCCAGGTGGAGGATTTGTCCCACCAGCCGGCCCCACCCCAGGCGCCACCCGTGGTACCTCCTCCAGCGCCTTTGCCGAGGAGGAAATGTTTCGTGGCGATGCCAGAGAAGTTCTGGGGGGACCGGCGGCTGTTTTCTGCGTTCCTGAGCCAAGTGCAGCTGTTCATAAACGCCCAGATGATGCACTTTCCTGGAGATGATCACAAGGTGGCGTTTCTTTGTAGCTTGTTGGCTGGCCCTGCAGCGTTGTGGGTGGCATCTTACCTGGCTCGAGATGACCCTCTACTCCAGAACTTTACTGCTTTCTGTGACCAGCTGCATCATCAATTCGCGGACCCGGTGCAAGAGCAGATGGCCACGCGGGCGCTGAAGCAACTGCACCAGGGTTCGCGTCCCCTGGCGGACTACATGGCTGACTTTCGGTCCCTGGCTGGGCAGGTCCAATGGAATGAGGCTGCCCTGCTCAAGGCCTTTCAGGATGGATTATCGGACACTATGTTGGATGAGCTGGTGCATGAGGTGCTGCCCGGCACTCTGGACGCTTTGGAGCGGCATTGCCTGGCAATAGAGGCCAGGATGTTGGCCAGGGAAGTCCGTCGAGCGGGACGGTCCAACCCCCATGTTTCAGGCGTCCCGCCGACACCTGTTCCACGGTGGGGGTTGTCGACCATAGGAACCCTGACTCCGGCCCCTGCGCCCCGATGTTTTCAACCAGCGCTGCCTCCACGCCTGATGGATAGTGTTTCCACCGGGGAGCCGATGGACATGAGTTACGCCCAACCCCGCCAGACCCCGGAGGAACGGGGGCGTCGGCGGGCGTCCGGGTTGTGTTTCTATTGTGGGGCCCCGGGACATTTTGCTGTGGTTTGTTCCCACAAAAGGTGGAGCACGGTGGCTGCCGCCATTCCAGTACCCTCCAGCTCTCCTGTGCTTCCAGTGGCTTCCCCCGTTCAGTTCGAGGAGACAACCCCTTGTGTCCCTGTCCCTGTCATGGACTCTCTGATGGCGGGTCCTTTGTCTGGACGTCCTCAGTCGCCGGAGTGGTTGGGAAACGAGGGGGCCCCAGCTTGGTAGCAACACTAGGTCGGGCGGGGATCCCACTTTCTCCCGACACCATGGCTACCGACTCCAGACCGTTTTGACACCTGACGCTCTCTGTGACTGTTAAAAAAATTCCCCAGACCATGAGAATAAAAGCTAAAAGACCACATGATATATATATCATAGAAACATTTATTAAACATAACATATATCAACACAACATATATCAACACATAACATAAAGACACCAATATGATAACACTGTATCATATTGGGACCAATTGAAGACACTCAAAAGGTGTACTCAAAAAGGTAAAGTACCTAACTTCAAGAACCATCTTTTATAGTAATTTCATCCTAATTAACACCCCCTTCCTCCTGTCCATATATGGGGTTGTCTTGCATCCAATTTCATCATAGTTCCTTGGAACTCTCTAGATTAATCCATCAAGTTATTTATCCTGTTTATGAATGTTTATTGGCCTCAACAATAGGATTTCTTCATCTTGTTACAGGATGTAAACATGTTTTTGTACATTCTTGCTTTTCTGGCAAGGACTGCTGTCCAAAAGGTCGGAAGTTTAGTACTCTAATAAGAGTGTTTTGTATCCATCTAGGCCTGAGATGCCTAGATTCTATAGATTATTTTCTCAATCCCTGCTCTCTTTCTTCTAAGAATTTTTACTCAAATTCTGAGAACATGTCTATCACAATGCAGACCACCCAATTCATGGGGATATTCATCCTTATGTCAGCGGGCCTTCCGTCAGATAAAGCAAACCAGCATACATTTAATACAGATACAGAACTTAATACATTACTTAATACAATGCTTATAATAACTCCTACAAATGAGTCTGGCAACCAAGAGTCGGGGTGTTCCATATGTCACTAGATGTAGCATTGTATGCTTCTACTCTTAACTACGGTTTCTTGTGCCGTATCTCTACTTGAATAACTCATCTCTCATGGCTATATCCATATGTCTTTATAGTCACTCTATTTTACATTATTGATCCATTATCTCCCTTTCTATTGCACAGGTACAATGCCTCATTCGCTTAAGTTGAGTTCTTTAAGGCATACCAGGGACATATACTCAACAAAGCATCTTATATGTTTGTATTATAATACTCCCACCTTATTCATGAGTGGGGAATATGTCACCAAGTATATTCTATTCTCTGGGCTTTGATCAAACAACATTTGTAAAGATAGGCCTCTAAATAAACCATTATCTTGGTATATGCTTATAATGGGATACATATACCATTTCTCCACCTTCTGGGACATGTTTATATAATGCCTACTAATATATGACTATCATGTTATAGTGTAGAATGATTTTTTCTGCTCAGTTACCTTTTCACAAATGACCCATTTGTTTACAAAAAATGTTACCTCCATAAATGTTAGATTTGTCTATTGTGCAGAGCTCATCTAATCCAGGTGCAAGAATGCACAAGCATGAACATATAAGTCACCAAATTAAAACCCCACTTGTCCTAGGGCTTCAGCTTTTTCCCTTTCCAGCAACTCTATGGATCACCAAGCATATTTTACTCTGTCCATTTAGAACATCCCAAGTAATCACCCTTGCAAGTTAGATTTCATAACCATCTTGACTTCTTCAAACAATAGGGGACATATATGCATTGTATCTGGATATGTTAATTCCCCTTTTCTTAATGTGTCTCCCATCTCCCTTGTTTAACTTCGTCTCATTTCATTCATATAGCTTATTGCACAATGTTGCTAAGGCTACATTGTATAAAAATACCAGTTTGGAAGGTGCTTTTGTTTCATGATATAGCAATAATAATTCTTCTTCTATAATCCTACACTTCTTATATAAAGGTGTGTAATCTTATACTTTTTTAAAAAAAATATTACTTATAAATAACTTCCACTTCATAGCTTCATCCCAATCCTTTTTCTTCCACATTTGTACTGTGAATATTTTCCTACTGGCATTCCACTACTGAAAGTGGATCTGAGACACATTCCAGTATTCAAATCTGGATCAATTAATGCTAGTGATGATGTTTGTGTATACCAATGATCCTGTCCGGTATGGCAACAGAGCTGCTATCCTATCACCAGGTGATTAGATAACACAGCCTCTGATCCCATCCCCTTTGTGTACAGTATAACATTCCACAAAACAATCACCAACTTTATTATCACATTCATGCTGCTACGTATTATGTGTACTAGGCCCCCCCATCGTATAGTTGCATGTCATGTGTATATGTGACAGTATTGTATACACTAACACTCTGAATTCAGGGGCTTACATCCACAAATTTACACAACATAAATGTGACCCATTCAGATATATCCTCCTCTCTATGAGAATGACAATGGCAAAATAAAACATTCCTATCCAGATTCACAAATCCACCCTCCAAAGTTCCATTTATGAAAAAAAAAACATTAAAAGGTTCCTTAGTCCTTCTTTCTCTCAGTCCGCTTTCGGGAGACACTGATAAACTGACAAAGTCCATTCCTTCATGCATAAAACCCTTCATATGTGTCCATGGCGTGCACAGTCATTTCAATCATTATCAGTCTTTTCAATGGACATTCCCAAATAAACTTCCAGTTGTGTCCAGTTAGGTTTTCACTCAGGAATCAGTCCTCACTTTTAAAATTATGCACTTGTAAATAAGCCACCAGCCCGTCAGACCTTAAACGAGAAAAAACTGGGACAAGTTTCTTTTAGTTGTTTCAGAGACAATTTAGCATCTCAGTGCATCTCGTTCCAGTATTACACAGTTAAATATACATTGCACAATCATTTATACACATACAAATGCTAAAGGTAAACGTTTCAAAGTTGTTATAACTTTATACTGCTTCTGGGATTCAATTTTCTCCCCAGCCTTTGCCAAATATACTCAGACAGAAGGGAATCCTTTTCAGTTCCCTATTCTACTAAATAGACCATAAAACGTGTACCTCTATCATTATTAATATACATTTAATATACATATACTTTTCCATACCAAGGCATATTTATTTTACTATTATATTCATTCTCATCTTAAGTATTTATCATTACAAATGAAAATGCTTTCACCCATCCACTTAAAGGATTCAATTCTTACCCAAATACATATCTCAACTGCTGGCATTTTTTTTCTCTCTCTATTCACTGAAATAACCAGCCAGCAGGTTACCTACTACAATTAGTCCTCTCATTCCTTTGAATTCAAACTGTACACTGAGATCAAGAAATACTCTCCTCTCCAGATTTTCCAAGTTCACCATTAAAGACCCTTTGGTCCTGGGAATTTAATATTACCAGGTTCACCTTGTGGACCAGCTGGATCAGCTGGACCAGGGCAACCATCAGGTCCAGTTGAACCAAGAAGACCTAGACCTGGGCTTCCAAATTGTCCTGGAAGACCTCATAGACCCATCAGACCAGGTGCACCAGTGGGGACTAATCTCACCACCTAAACCTTGTACCACCATATTTGCCATAAGACCCTGGATCACAAGATCCAGATTCTCCAAAAAGAACCTATTGAACCACAAAAACCTTGAGGCCCTGTTTAACCAGGTTCACCAGGCTCACCTAGAGATTCCTGGTTAAACAGGAAAACCAAGTAATTCAAAACAAAAAAAACCCAGCAACACCACTAAAGCCAGCAGGGCTGACTACTACTAATATCAGCTTGTCCTGGAGTACCTTCTTCACCAGGTACACCAGATTCATACTTTTCTATCAACAGTATCAGGTTATTCATCCCAACCACTGTATTCCCTTATTTATGTTATTCCAATACCCATGTTTTAGTATATACACTCATTCACACTCAATCAAAAACAAACGGTCTTTCACAATGAATGGAAAACAATTATGCATCCTTTCATGCACATGTCCAACATATTTCTCACACTAAGTTAAATTATTTAACCTTCTTCTTCCCTACCACCTCTTTTACAGCACCTCATCTTTACTCAATAATCCACATCTTATACAGGCATTTCTTATAATCAGTCACACTGATCATTCAGCTTTATTTTTCTCAGACAGCATATAAAAAACCCCTACTTATCACATACATTGCTTACTACCACTGCTTGTTACATCTCTTCTATCCAATTTTGTTACATTTGTAAAGCAACCCCCTTTCACAAAACCTTTCCCAGTTTACTTACTAGGAACTAAACAAAATTATACTATAAACAAACACCCTACCAGTCTATACTAATCCATTCAAATGCCTTCAGCCTATAACACCTTCCTTTACCACAGGAAATCATCAATCCAAAACTATCAAAACAACCTGTCTTCTAAATCACAACAGTTTTATCTAATGTAGCTACACACTGTTTATTACATTCTGTACCTAACCCAACATTTACTACCACAAACAACCCAAATACCAACACTACTATTATAACAGCCAGAGTTGGAAGGGACCCCAAAGGTCATCTAATCCAACCCCCTTTCTTCAGCAAACAGCTCTCTACCAATACATAAAAATGACAACAGGCAAACCGCTCCACTATGTAATCGCTGGCTTCATTCCAGCATCCTCATACGTATCATCCCACATCATATCTTCTAACCATCTTTACATAGAAGTATTTCTTCAGCAATAAACAATATAAAACACGGCACCACAATCCCAAACATATGTATAAACACTACTTATACCATGCTGTACAAAACAACCACACTTCCCTGCATTCTCTCAGATTACAAACCACATTACAAACCAGAGAAAATAATATGTAAAAGGAAAAAATGTTGCACAATCAACATTCATACACTCATAAAAAACTTTCTCTTCCCTTAAATCAGAGCCAAATCCAGAAATACGTTACCATACAGTACAAAAATCTATTGTCACAGAACCAATTTATCTAAATCTACACGAGCTTCTCAGCTGTATTCAATGATGCCACAGATTTAATCCAGAAAGCAAGTATCTATCATCGAATTCTACTCAATTGTAAAAAAATTTCCTAAAATGTTTAGCTTCCTTATGAGCATTTTAAAATCCAGCAACAATTGTCACAGCAACAATTAAATATTTTCATTTCATAACACCACAGGACTCCCTACCAGTACTTTATTCCATTTATCAGATTTGTGTACAATTCATAATCCATAATCAAAGCTTTTTTACAATAAAATATGATTCCCCTCATCTTGAATCTCAAGATATCCTTCAAAATCTCCCAGCTAGCAATTTTCTTATGGGCATACAATAAGAGACTATTACCTCCAACAGATATAAAAGGCAATTGTTAAGGAAAATCCAATTCCTGCTATGTATCTTGACTAGGTTGTTTTAGAGATACAGTGTTAGCTTTTCCTTTAACTTAATAAGTAATTACTAGTAACTTGACATTCCATCTCAGTTCACTGATTCAAACCAAGATAAACACTTATATAAAAAAAACATCAAAAATAGCCAGTTATTTTCCTCAATACTGGACTCCAGTTCATCATATGTAAAACATACACTCTACTATGTATAGGAAAAAAACCTCTCTCATATCCACATCTATACACTAATCTTGGAATTCACCAATACGGAATTCCCTCCAACGGCCACATAAAGTCATAAAAAAAAACCTTTAGAACTCTTTCTCATCCTCAACCTCTTAATATACATAACAAATAACCCTAACAACTCAGCCACAGAACTGCAAACCTTTCACCTGTGTATTCAACACATGCCATCTATCCCAATACAATATTTAAATTCTCTACTCTCTCACATAACAAATATCCACAAATCCCCTTACCTCCAGCTGCTTATAGACTAAACCTGCTGTAATAAATTAATTCTTCTTCAAACCTACTGCACCAAACTATCCCAGGAACAACAATAGCCCCTCAACAATTAACAACTTACTTCCTCAAAAAGAAAGCACAGCCTTTCAACCCACTTAACTTCAAGACAGCCTCACATTCTCACATTCCTTGTCTTAAACAAGCAATATTATAAACCCTACACATACAGCCTCAACTCCAATTCATCAAACAAAACCCCTTAGTACTTACCATCTGCTCACCCAAAACATCTATCTCTGATTATTAATCACATTTATCAAAAGCTCTATTTCTCAAGAATTCAAGAATATCAGTTAGACTTCCCTACACCTCTTGCAATAATCTTTCCGCTCTACCAGCAATCTAACTATAACCATATGTATTACACTTCTTAAATCATACCAGCAAAAGGACAAAATATTACATAGCACAGCTGCTATCTCCCCATAAAGACACCATTCTGCTCTTCAAGATACAACTTACCAGCAGCCGTCATCCTTTATCAGAGAGGGGGAAAAAAAAGGAAAGAAGAAAAACAAAACAAAACACATACTTCTACCACCGCATCCGCTGTTAGTTTTTAATTTAGACGAAACCCATTCCTAGCATACGCTATGTCCTAAATTTAAAGTCAACACCCATATTTTTGTTCCATAATAAAATCCCTGTTTCATTATGACATAGACGTTCACCCTGAAGTGAAACATAAGCAAGCCAATATTCAACTATGTAAATATCCACTCTGATCCCTTTAAAACTCTTACTCCACGGTGTCACCACCCAACATGTGTTTTAAATTAGTTCTCGTGCACAAGAACCCAGCACAAATATAGAGACATTTCTCTCACATGCTCTGCGTGCCCACATGTATTCAATCATGCTACTGCATATCACCAACTCAGGATCAGACCCCTTGGCCACCTTTACTCACCAAGGACGCTTGCTCTCGCCGGCAGCTGCAACTTTTCCCGGGAAACCTCTTATTCTCTTGGCCTCTTAGTTCGACTAGAAGCTAATTCCTGGACATGGAAGAAAGAGAAAACTAGCCACTGGAAAAAACTCCAGTAAGGGCCCTGCCAGGTTTCTCCCGTCCTCCATCCAGGAAAAAAGTTCTCAAGTCCCTGTTCGGGCGCCAATTGTTAAAAAAATTCCCCAGACCATGAGAATAAAAGCTAAAAGACCACATGATATATATATCATAGAAACATTTATTAAACATAACATATATCAACACAACATATATCAACACATAACATAAAGACACCAATATGATAACACTGTATCATATTGGGACCAATTGAAGACACTCAAAAGGTGTACTCAAAAAGGTAAAGTACCTAACTTCAAGAACCATCTTTTATAGTAATTTCATCCTAATTAACACCCCCTTCCTCCTGTCCATATATGGGGTTGTCTTGCATCCAATTTCATCATAGTTCCTTGGAACTCTCTAGATTAATCCATCAAGTTATTTATCCTGTTTATGAATGTTTATTGGCCTCAACAATAGGATTTCTTCATCTTGTTACAGGATGTAAACATGTTTTTGTACATTCTTGCTTTTCTGGCAAGGACTGCTGTCCAAAAGGTCGGAAGTTTAGTACTCTAATAAGAGTGTTTTGTATCCATCTAGGCCTGAGATGCCTAGATTCTATAGATTATTTTCTCAGTGACCCTGCATATTGCTCAACGGACTTGGACCTATCCTGCGTTGGCTCTCGTGGATTCGGGGGCAACGACGAATTTTCTGGATGAAGCCTTTGGCCAACGCCATTCCTTGCCCCTTTGTCCTGTCATCCCTCCGTTAACGGTTGAGACCATTGATGGGCGGGTGTTGCTGGCTGGTCCCATCCGTTTCCAGACCCTGCCGGTGCGGATGTGCATCGGAACTCATGAGGAGGCCCTGCAGTTCTATGTCACCAAGGGGCTTCATTTTCCCCTCGTGCTGGGGTTGTCATGGCTGCACACGCATGACCCGCATGTGGTGTGGTCCCAGAACCTTGTAACTTTCTTCAGTTTGCAGTGTGTGGACCACCACCGACATGTGTGCGCAGCCCACAGCCCAGTTGTTCCCAGGATCCAGTTGCCCCATTGCCTTATGGAGTTTGCCGATGTTTTCAATGAGAAGGAGGCGGATTGGCTACCACCGCATAGGTCGTACGACTGTGCCATAGACCTGATCCCTGACACCAAGCTCCTGGCTGGTCATTTGTACTCCATGTCAGAGCCGGAGCTTGTGGCTCTCAAGGAGTTTATTGAGAAGAATCTGGCCAAGGGTTTTATTCGGCCGTCCAAGTCCCCCTTGTCTGCCCCTGTCCTGTTCGTGAGGAAGAAAACGGGCGATCTTCGCCTCTGCTGTGACTATCGGCGTCTTAACGCCATCACGGTGCGTAATAGGTACCCCTTGCCCTTGATCCCTGAACTCATGGACCGGTTGCGCACGGCAACGGTGTTCATGAAAATTGATTTGCACAGTGCGTACAATTTTGTCCGGATGCAGGCCGGGGATGAGTGGAAGACAGCGTTCGGCACTCGTTACGGCCACTTTGAATACATCGTGATGCCCTTTGGCCTCACCAATGCCCCGGCCGTATTTCAGCATCTGATGAACGATGTGTTCCGGGACATGTTGGACCATTTTGTTGTGATTTACCTTGATGACATTTTGGTATATTCCCCGACCCATGCCATGCACTTGGGCCATTTGCGCCGGGTCCTGCTCTGGTTATGGGAACAGCATTTGTATGCCAAGCTGGAGAAGTGCCAATTCTTCCAGACCACCGTCGAATTCCTCGGGCACATTTTATCTCCAGGTGGCATTTCCATGGACCCGGGCAAAGTGGTCGCACTTCAGTCTTGGCAACCTCCACGCCAGGTTAAAGACGTACAACGTCTCTTGGGGTTTGCGAACTACTATCGTACTTTTATTCTGGGGTATGCCACGTTAACCACGCCTTGACTCGGTTGTTACAAAAACAACTCCCGTTTGGTTGGGGGGGAGGTGGAACAGCAGTCTTTTGATGCCCTGAAAGCAGCGTTCATGGCGGAACCGCTTCTGCGCCATCCTGATCCCGCTCAGCCGTTTGTGGTGGAAACAGACGCCTCGGACGTAGCGGTTGGCGCAGTGCTCCTCCAAGCCCATCCTCCCGGTGACATTCTGTTTCCGTGTGCCTACTTCTCCCGCAAATTGTCACCTCGGAGAGAAATTATACAATTTGGGAGAAGGAACTCTTAGCGGTTAAGGCCGCCTTTGAGCATTGGCGGCATTACCTGGAGGGGGCCCGTCACCAGATTGAAGTACGGAAGGACCACCGGAACCTCGAGTATCTCCACACGGCTCGGAAATTGAACCAGAGACAGATCCGCTGGTCCTTCTTTTTCGCGTGGTTCAATTTCCGCATCAGGTACACTCCCAGCGCCCAGAACCCTCGAGCGGATGCGTTGTCTTGCAAGCCGGAGTACACTTACTGGAAGGAGCCGGCTCCTCTTCAGACGGTCCTCCCCCCTGCAGCTTTGGCTGCGACCCAGGACCCAGTGGACTTGCGTTGCCATTTATGGGAGGCGCAGCGGGGGGATGGGTTCATAGCGCAGAGGGTGCGGGAGTTAACACCCAATTCCCCATGGATGTTCCAAGACGGTCTGCTCTGGTACCGGGGGCAGCTGTATGTTCCCGCTGGCCCAGTGAAGGGCCTGATTATGGCCCAGTGTCATGACTGTCCAGTGGCGGGGCATTTTAGCCTTTTCAAAACATTAGCTTGGAATCATTAGGTGATGACGCACAAGCTGTCATTGACATGCGACAGAGACGTTCAGAGCAAAGAAAGGAGCAGTTAAAGAACTATTATCAACATTGAATTAGAAACAGCTGGGTTTGGGTGTGGTTCTCATCAGCAGGGTTTAAAAGGCAGGCAAGCCCTTGAAGCCATGTGGAGTGTTATCAGTTGAAGATACGGTGTCCTGCTTTGTTCTCGGCGTCTCTGTTCCTGGCTTGTGGCCCAGCAGTTTGGAAGACCCGTGGGAGGTGTAGGTCTGCTATCTACAGCCTCGGCTTGGCAGCAAGAATCCGGTATTGCTGCATGGACGTTTGCCTTCATGGATATATCTGAAGATACAGCATTTTCCTGTTTGTAAGGACATTTTCTGTTACCTGTGTTTTTCTTGAATTTTATAAACTGCCTTTGCCTTTTACCGGTGTGTTTGGCTTCTCTTTTTGGGTTGGTATTGGCTTCCAGAGTGACCCAGACAGAACAATGTCTATCTAGATGCATCTGGATCTTCATCTTATCTTCTGGGGTGCTGTCTATTCCTGTCACTTTAATGTTGTCTTCAGATTTGATGATTTCCCCATTTCTCCCCTCATCCAAATCATTCATGAATTTGTTGAAGAGTCCTGGGCCTAAAATGGAACCTGGGGGTCCCCCACTGCTGGTTTCCCTCCAGGCAGACGTAGTTCCATTGAGGACCACCAGCTGACTCCATCTGGGCATCAGGCTGCCTATTTCACATAGTTTTAGCTTACCGAGAAATAGGTTGTAGTTGACCTTGTCAAAGCCTTTCTGAAATCCAAGTGCTGTATACTATGTGCACTGCCTTTCACTGGTCCACTAATTTAGTAAATGAAATAACATTTATTTATTATCTGTTTTTTTATCCTGCATTAGTCCTAGTAAGTCATTCATATATATACTGAATAACAAGGGTTCAAATAAGTATCTTTCCTTTCCCTGCTTGCTAAGCATAGGTCCTTCTTCCCGTGGCCCCATTGAGCCCAAACCTCCCTCTCCAACAAGGGCTTCAATCAGGGCCAACAGGATGAGCTCAGTTTTGAGGGCAATCCATTTTCTCCATCCTATTTCTCTGTTCATTGAGTCAAATGCTGCACTAACATCTAGAAAGCCTGCAAACCTTGTTTTTCCTCACTGATATAGATTAGATATTTCACGACCAATTTGAGCCAATAGATGATCATTAACTTATGAATTGTTTCTTATAAAATCTACATAGCTTTTAACTCTACTCAAAACCTTCTGGTTCTTCTGAAAGGAATGCATTTTTCTCAAGTTTAACTAAGAGGATCGTGGCATAACTTTTAGCCACAATATCTGCTAGTCCATTTGGTCCATAATGGAACTTTTATTCCCTATTCTAGTTACATAAAATGCAACTATTGCCAACTTCGATCCGAGTGGATAGGGCAGGTCTTGTCTTCTAAAATGAAGATGCCAATAGGGGCCCCAACAACTAGAGATATTCTTGGATCAATTAACTAGTTGGTAGAATGTTTTCTCCAGGGAAGGTATTGCTTGCATCTCGGGCCTTTTATGATTAATCTCAACATGAACATAATGGGGGAGAACATTGACATTTTTGCTAATATGGAGGAAATCAGTTCCCTAATTCCATGCAGAAAACATGATTGCATCTATTGCTCATCTACCATCACCCACCACTTACTTTTACCAGATGGAGAAGAATACACACAAACCTGTGGGACTTTGTAGGTTCCTCCTATTGTTGACATCTGGATGGAGATTTCCTTTCTAGCCAAATCAAGAAGAGCCAGAAGGTTGTCCTTCCTTCCACAGCCGTAGTTGGGGACATTGGCTTCTCCAGTGGAGATAATGTCCAGCAAGGCATCTGAAGTGCGGAAAGTGCTCCAATAGTTGTCATGGATATTGCAGCCAAGTGTGAGGTTGTGCATGAACTGGGAATTCTTGTGTATCAGTTGAATGTTGAAAATGAACATTAAGGCATATGCAATACTATAAATATCCCTATTGTAAGAAAAATGTTATTATAATCAACAGCAACAACAAATGCTTCTTTTAATATATACTACTCAAAAAAATAAAGGGAACACTCAAAGAACCCATCCTAGATCTGAATGAATGAAATATCCTCATTGAACACTTTGTTCTGTACAAAGTTGAATGTGCTGACAACAGCATGTGAAGAGCAACACAATCTTTGATGCTTCCTAAGTGGACAATTTGATTTCACAGACGTTTGATTGACTTGGAGTTATATTCTGTTGTTTAAGTGTTCCCTTTTTTTTTTTTTGGAGCAGTGTATAATCTTCCACATGCCTAGTGAACAAAAAGCAATGATCAGTTACACAATTATGGAAATCGACTGAGGTACGGCAACTACAACTGATTCCCCAATTACTTTAAATGAAATTCATGATTCAAATGATGAATTAAGGAATGAACAGAGAGAGGAAAATAATCTGCAGCCCTTTCAGCTTCTTCTCAGACCCCTTTTTGAGTCTGTTTCACAAAATCAGACAAAAACCAGAAGCCGTGGAAATCAAAATCATTCAGGAAATTAGACATATTCACAATATAGGAATAAATGAGGGAAAAAACATAAATTAAGCAGAGTGTTAGAATAGAGGGAGTGAAACTCCATCACCCTGAATGACTTACTGATCATGGAAAACAAACTGAAGAGAAGGAGTCACGTTGAAAAGCAACTTTGCATCCAATGTCTGAACTCCTGAGCGGACTATACCAATGTGATGGTCTCCTGGGCTATAAAAGCTCGGTGGTTGTTTTCCATCCTGGTGCTCCAAACTCAGTGGGCATTTCCTTCTCAGCTTCCCAGAGACTGGATGGGACAAAAGCAGCACTACAACCAGAAGCAGGAGGTCCATCATCCATGGGGTGACTCAATTAATCTCCTTCCTGTTCCTACAGAAGAATTCAGAGGATTTTCAAAAGGTGGGACATGATGCAGTTGCTTTCCTGATTGAAACACAGCTTCACCTGGAAAGGAGAGAGACGTACATGCAAGAGACTCTGCCTGTCTCCAAACTCCCTATTTCTCTGCCCAAAGTCTCCCCTGGAGGATTCAGCCCAGGAGCAGAGCTGAAACGTTGATCGTTATAATTCTCCCTCTCAGGAGAGATCCCTGGATGATTCAACTTTGGGGGATTCTCTGGAGAGGAATGAAAGGGAAATAATCCCCCAATGGCACCTAATGGCAGGGCCAGAGATGGAATTAAATGGGTTATCTCAAATTGAGAGGTTTTGGAGCTCCGTGCTGGAAACCGACCCCGGAGGGAATACACGGCAACTGTGGCTGAAGAAACAAATAAATCTGAGATTTGTTGTCATGAAGACAAAATCCCAGGGGCCAGTTAATGCCAGAGCACCTCACAGAGCTGAAATAGCTGCCTGCCGAGTTAAAGCCAACATGGATTGAACTTTATTTTGAACATTAAAGCTCAAAGGCTCCACACAAAAGGGCTGATGCAACTTTAATGAAAAACTAGATACCAGAACTTTGCAGAATTTTAAAAAAACTTTTAACTTTGAAGAGTTAAAATAAACTTTTCTCTCTCTCTCTTTCTCTCTCTCTCTCTCACACACACAGACACGGACACACACACACACACACACAGAGACAAACCCAGAAAGAAGTTAGAAGAAAACTGGCTAGCTTAGCAACCTGAAGATGAGTGGACTTCAACCCCCAGAATTCCACTGTCAGCACTCAGGGACCTTCCTCCCCTGGGCCTTTCCATGCTTTAGTTGTTCCTCTCGCTGCCTGTATGGTGCAGTCTGTGCTCTGGCCTTTAAATCCTAACTGGCCTCCTCAGGCATTGAGTAGGACAACTAAAACTGGGAAAGACCCATCTGTTGTTGTTTTTGTAGGCCCATTCTCACAAGGACTTTTGAACATCTTTATTTGAAGAAACACCAGTCTTTAGCCAATGATTTATTTGTGGGATTGTGTGTTCGCTTGCCAGGTGTCATCCTTTTGTGGATAGAATTGAAGGAAAAAACCACCTGTGCACCTATCTTTTGGACTGTGTTGCCCAAGTGGTCATAGTCTTTCATTATTTGAGTCAGGTCTTTCCCTGTGTCATTTGTTGCCCCACGGATCACCAGTAGGGGGCAGTAGTCAGTGGGCTTTATTATTTTGGTAAGGTTTTGCATTACATCAGATATTTTAGCTCCAGCGAGGCAGCACACCTCTCTGGTTTATTATATTTATTTTATTTTATTTATTCAAGTTTTATGCTGCCCTTCACTTTAGACTCAACATGTTAGCAATAGCACTTTTGAACAGAGCCAGCATATTGCCCCCACAATCCGGGTCCTCATTTTACCCACCTCAGAAGGATGGAAGGCTGAGTCAACCTGGAGCCAGTGATGAGATTTGAACCACTGACCTACAGATCTACAGTCAACTTTAGTGGCCTGCAGTACAGCACTCCACCTGCTGTGCCACCCCGGCTCCTGGTTTGTTGTCCAGTCTTCAGATGGCAGGTTCAGTTCCCCTGAGAATTGAGTCACCCATCAGCAGCTTTCTCCTTTTCCTTTTGATTGGGTTGGTGTGGGGCAGTGGTTCTCAACCTAGGGGTCGAGACCCCTTTGGGGGTCGAACGACCATTTCACAGGGGTCGCCTAAGACCATGGAAAAAGACAAATTTCCCATGGTGTTAGGAACTAAAGCTTCTTTGGAGTCTTCGGAGAGGGGCGGCATACAAATCTATTTTTTAATTATTATTATTATTATTATTATTATTATTATTATTATTATTACGGAGAGGGGCGGCATACAAATCCAATAAATAAATAAATTATTATTATTACTATTACTATTATTACTATTATTATATTCTGGTGCCTTGGAACATATTTTTACAATCCGACCAATCAGGCATTTACAGCAGGGGTGTCCCTCTGACCTTCCTGCCAATCAGCTTCAAGCTCTTGGGAGAATTGGCACTGGACTTATGGTTGGGGGTCTCCACCACATGAGGAACAGTATTAAGGGGTCGCGGCATTAGAAAGGTTGAGAACCACTGGTGTGGGGGTCTTTTTCTTTGTTGCGGTAGCGTCTGGTGGCGCTGTTTTATTGTGCTTTCTTAATGGTGAATCTTTCTCAATTATTTGTGGGTTCTCTTGTGTGAGCAGTCCCAGGTATTTGTTGCTTGTAGGCAGTGAGTTTGGGAGGGGGTGGGTTGGAATTGGTAGTGGTTTTATATTTGGTCTGTTTTTCCTTCTTTGTGTGACATGTGTCCATTCGTTTTCATCCTCTGGGGCAGAGATGGGGAACCTATGGCACGGGGGCCACAGGTGGCAGGTGGAGCCCTATCTACTGGCACATGAGCTGTTGCCCTCACTCAGCTCCAACATGCCTGTGTGTGCCGGCCAGCTGATTTTTGGCTCACATAGAAGCTCTGGGAGGGGTGTTTTTGCTTCCAGAAGTTGGGAAACAGGCCATTTTCAGCCTCCAGAGGTCTCCAGGGGGGGAGTTGTTCTTGCCCTCCCCAGGCTCTGAATTATGGGTGTGGGCACTTGTGCATTTTGGTACCCAAGGAAAAAAAGGTTTTGCCATCACTGCTCTGGGGAGTTGATTCTGTTTTGCTCCTCTGAGGTGTTGGCTCTACTAGGAGTTTGTTGGACTTTCTCATTTTGATGTTTGTGTTTCAGACTTTTTAGGTTTTTCTCTAGGTTTTCTATTTTTTCCTCAGTTAGTTGGATTAATTTACATTTGTTGCATGTAAAGTTTAGGAGGTTTGAGGGCAGAAGTGTGTACACACAGCACAATATGCAAATCACCATGAAGTCAGTTTGTTCCTCATCCTTCTGTGTGGTTGGTTGTAAGGTGGATGTGGGAAAGTAGAATGTCTTCCAGAAAGCCCTTAAAACCTGGCTTTTCCGGCAGGCCTGGAATTAGGATTGACTGCAAGTAGGAATGGTTTTGTAGGATATTATTGTTTTTATTGCATTGCTGATTTTATTGCTCTATTTTTATCGTTGTTATATTTATGATTATTGTTAGCCACTCTGAGTCCTATTTGGAGTGAGCAGCATATAAATACAATTAGAAAGAAAGAAAGAAAGAAGGAAGGAAGGGGGAAGGAAAGAAAGAGAGAAAGAAAGAAAGAGAAAGAAAGAAAGAAATAGAAAGAAAGAAAGGAAGGAAGGAAGGAATGAATGAGGAAGGAAAGAAGGAAGGAAAGAAAGAAGGAAAGAAAGAAAGAAAGAAAGACGCAAATACTTGAAATTCCATGTAATATTATTTAAGATTTTCAAGTAAAAAAGCCCAATGAGTCCAATTTCTCTCTGTTCTTCCTAATTGACAGGAACACAACAGAAAAATCTCCAACCAATTGCATAAAAGGAAGCGCTCTGCAAAAAATTGGAACAAAGACTGAGAACTTTTAGATAGCAACTCTGACTTTTTTTCCAGAATTTCATATTAAATTCTCAACAGTTTCCCCTCCCTTGAACAAATATTCTATACTGTCATAGTTCAACTTAATATGAGTTTTTATTGATTAGCTCTTGAGCCATATCAAAGTACAAAGTTCCAGAAAAAAATAATGATTAAAATTTGATAAAACAATTTAAATTTTAATTTAATATAATTTAATTTAAAATGAAATTGGAATACAATACAATTTAAAATGAAGTTGGAATACAATATGATTTAAAATGAAGTTGGAATAAAATACAATTCTAAAATTAAATTGAACAAAATACAATAATTTAAGATATAGATATGATAAAATTATAATTTGATGTTTACATAAATGAATAGAGAACTGGTGCAGCCATATAGTGAGAGCCCACCAAAGTTCCTTGGAGACTTTGGAAAGTGACCTTGTTCATCTTTGGGGTCTGTGTATGGTTTGGCCTCTGCGTTCAGGGTGTTGCATCACCAGAACCACCATCTGAAGATGAGGAGGTGGCCTCCATCACTGGGGAATCCCCATACAGCAATCCATCAATTCCCACATCACCATAATTGATGAATGATGTCAGACATTCAGATATTAGAATATAACAAATGCTTGGACATCTGCAAATTAGCCATAGAAATTCATGATAAAGAGGAAACAGAATTTTATAAAATGTGGAATAATTGATATAATTGGTTGGAACAAAGACACAAAATTAAATAGTAACAATAAAGGAAATAAGGTGGAAGATGAATAGATGTAGACAAGACGTTATGAGATAGCGATAATAGTAATGGGTTGGATTTTAATGAATTATGTGATTATAGATGTTAATGAACAAGTGTTATTGATAATCAGAAAATATACTGATATGCAACATTGCTAAATGAATATTAATTTTTACTGTTTAGGTCTTGTGTTATTTAATGTTATGTGGTATCTTTTGAAAGTTGGTTTTATACACATGTATTTATATGTTTTTAAAACTGTTCAATTAAAATTTTTTTTTTTTAAAAGTCTGTGGAATGAAAAGAAAAAGCGAGGAGTGAAAGACTTTGGAAAGATCTTGGGTTAAATGACTTGGGGAAGGGAGAGAGAAGGAGAGAGAGGAGGAGGAAGGGAAGAGAAAATACAGGGAATGGAGGAGTGGTGGGATTTAGATGGTCCTCCCTGGTTCAGGAGGCTGGGAGTTCGATCCTAGGTAGAGGCAGATGTAGGATCTGCTGCTTAGACAGAGATTTGGACTAAATGACCTGCAAGGTCCCTTCAAACTCTGTTATTGTGTTCATTTGAACCGGCTGAATTGCCTGGCCCTGGCCCCTCCTCCTGGCCCCGCCCTGCCTCACCCCTCCCCTCCTTAGGATCCCCCCCCCACCAGAAAACGACCTGTCTCAAGATCCCGTGGATCCCTTTGGCTGAGGCAGTGGGATTCCCCGCCGATTTCCTGTCTGCGCCAAGGAATCGTGGAAACGCTGCTGTGTCCAGAATGGGGCTTCCTCAAAATTAGGAATTGGGAGCAGCCAGAAAGGAGGACCAATGAGAATTCTCCCTTCTCCCGCGTCATCGGTCTCCGGGCAGACTCTCCCTTGACCCCCTAGAGAAGAGAGTTCAGCCCAGAGAAGAAGCCCCAGTTGGTTCTTCAGGCCAAGATCCTCCCTCCCTCCCCTCTCCCACTTTTCCCGTTTCTTTCTCTCCTCCTTCAGGTGAAGCCACAGAGGACTCTGTCCAGAAACAGATGACGCTCGAGCAGGGAGAATTCCCATTGGTGCTGTTCCTCGTGCTGGCCCCTCCCACCTCCAACGGCCGAGATAAACGCTTCTCCGTGACACCCCCCCACACACAACGCAGAACCGCGGATTTCTTCTTCAGGGGCTGGAAGCATCTGGGTGGACGAACACTCCCGCGCGCACACACACACACACACAAAGAGAGAGAGAGGTTTCATTTCACAGATGTTCCCCCCCTCGGGTTAATTTGCATATTCCAACCGTGGAACAAGTCGCTCGTAAAGCAAAAGTCTTGAGGGGCTTCAGTTCAAGCGGGGGGGGGGGGGGTTGATGGCAACCTTGGAGGGGAAGGTGGACTTCCTCCTGCCCTCCCCCATCCATCGATCATGCAGGGGGGCTGCAGTGGTGACTGAAGGGGAGACTCAGCCCCACGGCCAGGGGGGAGTTGGGGGTCTCAGAGGGCTGACAGAGGAGTCCCCGGCAGTGGTGGGATTCAAAGAATTGAACAATCGGTTCTGTATCCTAATGAGGATTTTAACTATATAAAACACCCTCTCCCTCCCTCGATCCCTCCCTCCCTCCCACGGCTGCCTGCCATCTGGTGGGACCCCCTTCCTGGGGATGCTCCTCCAGGCCCTTCCCTCCCTGTTTTGAAACAGACAAACAAATAAATAACAATCAGAAATGATAAAAATCTTGGCCTGAAGAACCAACTGGGGCTTCTTCTCTGGGTGGAACTCTCTCCTCCAGGGGGTGAAGTCAAGATAGAGTCTACATAGGATGGAACTCCCAACCTCCTGAACCAGGAAGAGCCAGCTAAATGCCACCACTCCTCCCTTCCCTGTATTTTCTCTTTCCTCCTCCCTTCTCCCCCCTCTCTCTCCTTCTCCCCCCCCCCAAGTCATTTAGCCCAAGATCTTTCCAAGGCCTTTCACTCCCCATTTTTTCTATACATTCCGCAGACTTTTTTAAAAAAATAAAAAAGTCTAAAATAAAATTTTAACCTATGAAGATCTATTTGATAGAAAAGGATACCTCAAGACCAGAGAAATTGATTGGTTAGTATACTATCAAATACAGAGTAGATATAAAAAAAACCTGGTAGAATTTGGAATTAGTAAAAAAAAAATAGACAAATTTTTATTAGGTTCAGAAAGGAAATTTATTACCAAGATGTATAATTTTTTGTTAAATTATGAAAACTTAGAAGAACTGGCAGAGGAAAACATGATTGCCTGGATGACCAACTTTGGCTACACTCTCCAACTAGAAGATTGGGAAAAGATCTGGAAAGTTAATTTCAAATTAACAATCTCGGTTCCATACAGAGAGAATCAATGTAAAATGTTTTACCCATGTCCCAGCAAAGTTAGCCAAAATTTACCCAAAACTAAAAGTGATTGCTGGAAATGTAAGTCAATGCAATGTACTTACTACCACGTGTTGGTTATGCCCAGAAACAAGGAAATTCTGGATTATGGTTCAAAATATGGTAAAAGAGATATTAAAGTTTAAATTAGAATTTAAACCTGAGACATATTTACTAGGAATAATCAGAGGACAACATGAAAAAGCTAACTATTATTTGGTAGTACATGTATTAATGGCGGCCCGACTGATCTTTGCACAGAATTGGGGGGGGGGGGATGTACCAACCAAGGATATGGTAATTAAAAAAAATACTAGAATGTGCAAAATGGAGTAGACTTACTTTAGAGTTACAGAATAAACAGGAAGAAGAATATTACACTGTGTGGGATAAATTTTATAATTGGATTGAGGAAAGTGAGAAATAAGTTAAATGTAAATTGATGCAAAAAATGGTGAAACTGAAGAAACAGAAATGTATTTGTAAATATGTTCTTGCTTCTTATTCTGTTTTGGGCTTTGTTGTCACTGTGTTTTGTTTTTGTCTTTCAAAAGCCAATAAAATAATAATAATAAAAAACTGGAGAAGTTCTAGCATGGGAAGCGAAATGTTTTCAAGGAGAAAAACCCAAGAAATCCCGCCTGTCTTTTGAAAAGCCCCTTTGGGATCTGCACTGAAGATGCCCCAAAGAGGGATGGGGCTTTCAGAGTCTCTTCCATCCCTGAACAAGGAAAAAGGATGAAGTGGAAGAGCCTTTCTTTTAGGCTGCACCTCAGGTCTTGTGCCCGAGGTTCCCTTGGCAAATAGGAAGTGAACCTGCCAGGCCCGTTTTGGAGGAATTAGGTTTCTGCCATGGGTGATGGATATTATTTGATGTCCACGTCCATGGACACAGGTGGGGTTGAACCAAGGTTTGGATGGTCACTTCTTGGGAAGCCCCACACAACCTGGCCATCCTAGGGTCAACATTCAGGGCTCTGCTTTGTGACCCAGGCAAGAATACCAAAGGTGGCTTATTCTTAGCCTTCCATCCCTGAGCAAGGGTGGGATCTGTGCTTTGTCTGTCACGGCTGGTTGCTGGCAGTTTCAGGTAGGCAGAATTTAACAGAATATAACAGAAGGGACCTTGAAGGTCTTCTAGCCCAACCCCCAATCTTTTCTTTAAAATCTCCAGCAATGGAGCCCCTGTTACGAATAAGGTTTATTAGTATTGTTAAGAAAACAAGTCAGTTATAGTTTATTATTTTCTGCTTCTTCAATCCATAGAAATTGGTGTCTGCAAGTATCACCAGAGCCATGAACTGAAGATGTGGAGGCTGCCATAATCACTGTGGAACCCTACATCCCCGAATCCATCAACCCCAACATCACCATAACTGATGAACGATGGATGCCAGACCTTCTGCCTTGCCTGACAATGTAATGTTTGGTAAGTGTTTGAACTATTTTGGTTGTCTATTTTTCTTTATTTTTCTTTTAAAAAAAATTCTGTTATTGGTTTTTTTAATTAAAAATAAACTATTTATAACACACAAAGTACAAAAAATAAAACACACACAGAAAAAAACCCCTCAACATTAAAATAAATGTTGGACAATTTGTGACATGCCTGTAATACAATTGTAACAGTGCTTATTTACTATTACACGGATTATACACTGCGCAAAAAAATAAACGGAATACTCAAAGAACACATCCTAGATCTGAATGAATGAATTATTCTCATTCAATACTTTGTTCTGTATAAAGTTGAATGTGCTGACATGTGAAATTTATTGTTAATCAGTGTTGTTTCCTAAGTAGGCAGTTTGATTTCACAAAAGTTTTATTTACTTGGAGTTATATTGTGTTGTTTAAGTGTTCCCTTTATTTTTTTGAGCAGTATATTTACATAATATACATCAAGTCTTAGCAAAGATCTTATTCTGGTATATCTTTTTCTTTGTTTACCTTTTGTGAGATTTACTCTCCAAATTATCTGACATTTATTAATTCTTTAATTTTACTTTTTAAAACTTTTTTCCACCCAATCGTAAAATCTAATCCAACAGTTATTGTTTTTGCTCTTATTTAATTCTTAATACGTTTTATCGTTTTGCATTTCTTCTTTGGCGTTTTGGGTAGGGATGCTTGGACTATGGAAGCTAACAGGAAAGAAAACTAGAATCTTTTAATGTTAATTTGGTTGCTCGGTTTTATCCATTGTTTTGTTTCTTGCTTACTATTTCATTATTATTAAAATGTTTAATCTGTGCTTCTTTTGCCCAAGAACAAATTGCAGCAACCATCACCTTGTTGACCAGGACTGAAGGTCTGACATCATCTTTCATCAATTATGGCGATGTGGGAATTGATGGATTGCTGTATGTGGATTCCACAGTGATGGAGGCCTCCTCCTCATCTTCAGCTCGTGGTTCTGGTGACACAACACCCTGAACTTAGAGGCCAAACAATACACAGACCCCAAAGACGAACAATGTCACTTTCCAGGGTCTCCAAGGAACTTTGGTGGGCTCTCACTAGATGGCCGCACCAGTTCTCTATTTATTTATGTAAACACCAAAGTACAATTTTATCATGTTTTATCTGTATCTAAATTATTGTATTTTTTAAAATTTAATTTTAGAATGTATTTTATTCCAACTTCATTTTAAATCATATTGTATTTCAATTTCATTTTAAACCATCTTTTATTCCAAATTCATTTTAAATCATATTATATTAAATTCAATTTTCAACTGTTCTATCAAATTTTAATTATCATTTGTTTCTGGAACTTTGCATTTTGATATGGCCCAAGAGCTGATCCATAAAAACTCATGTTATGTCAAACTATGACTAAAGTGACCAGATTTTAACTTTGGCAAAGAGGGACACCATTGACTGGGGTGGGGGTGGGAGGGATCTTGATTAAAATTTTGGTCTAAACAGAGCAAAAAAAAACCTTTTTCTTTTTCTTTCTATCTCTCTTCCTCCTTTTCTCTCTTTCTCCCCCTCCCTCTTTCTTTCTCTTTTCCTTCCTCTTTTTCTCTTTCCCTTCCTCCATCTCTTTTTCTCTCCCTCCTTCCCTCCATCTCGCTCTCTTTCTCTCTCTTCCTCCCTCCCTATTTTTCTTTCTCTCCCTCTCCACCCTCTTTCTCTCTTCCCCTTCTTTTCTTTCTCTCTTCCTCCCTCCTTTCTATTTTTTCTTTCTCTCCCTCCCACCTTTCCTCTTTCTTTCTCTCCCTTCCTTTTTTCTCTTTCTCCCTATTTCTCTTTTTCTCTCTCTCCCCTCCTTCCCTCCCTCTCACTTTCCCTTATTTCTTTTCCTTTTCTCTCCTTCTCTCTTCCTTTCTGTCTCTCCCCCTCCTCCTTCCCTCTCTCCTTCCCTTTCTACTTCTCTCCCTTTCTATCTCCCTTTCTATTTCTCTCTCCTTCTCACTCCTCCCTTTCTCTCTCCCTCCCTCCCTCTCTCGCCTTTCCTTCCTTCCTTCCTCTCTTTTTTTCTCTCTCTGCAACTTTTCCACAACTTCCCCTTCTAGCTACTACAAGGTTGGCAGCCCTGAAACTGCTACCTTTCGGCTTCGGCCTCCTTGCAAAAGAAACGTCCCGCGCCGCCCCCCACCCCACCCCCGCGCATGTCTTGAGCCTTAACAAAATTGGTGGCCGTCACCCTCGTCCTCACACTGCCCCTCCCCCCCTACGTTTTCTTCCCTCACTGAAAATGAAGTCTGCGGGGGGGAGGGGGGGGACAAGCTACGTGAGACCGACTGTTGTAGAAAGTTCCCTCGAGCCACCCAAACGGAGCAACAGAGCGCAAGCACAGGGCACGTCAGGCGGGGGCGGGGGGGGGGGAGAGAGGCTCGAGGCCATGAAGGGGGACGGCTTCAAGACTCTCCAGAACAGCCGAGGCTGAGGTGGGAGGGGGGCGAGGTTGAGCAAAGGCCAAAGAGGAGCCAGGTTTCCTCACACTGGCCGTCCATACCCTCCCCTCCCCCGCCTTGAGAGAGTGGGAGGAAACGCGGGCAGACCCAAAGCCAGAGGAGAAAAACAACTGCCCTTTCCTGGTTACCTCAGGAAAACATACGTAAAGGGTCTGAACCCGAGGGCCTCTCCAGAGCTCAGCGCCGCAACGCCGGCTGCTACGGTGGCCCCTGAGCACAATGCGGGCTCGCACTCTGCAGAATACCCCACCCCCAAGCGCTGCATTTGACCCAGTGTTTCCCAACCTTGGTAACTTGAAGAACGCTGGCTGGGGAATTCTGGGAGTTGAAGTCCAAACATCTTCAAGTTGCCAAGGTTGGGAAACACTGCTTTAACCAACCAAGTCACGGTCAGCAGAGCTTGGTGGGGGCAGGAGAAAGACCTCGCTACCGAGGAGGAGGAGGAAGAGGGGCAGAATTGAAACACGCCCCCTCCCTCCTGCTCTTCCCCCCCCTCCCACCACTGGCCGTCCCCCTCTTCCATTCCAAAATCGGGACATTTTGGAAACCCGGTGGGACAAATGGTTGGAAAGCGTGTCTGGTCACCTTAACTATGACCAATATAAAATATTTCTTGGTGGGGGGGGGGGGACTTTTGAGAATTTAATATCAAATTCTGGAAGAAAAGGCGGGGTTGCTATCTAAAATTCTCAGTCTTTGTTCCAAATTTTTGCAGAGCTCTTCCTTTTATACAATTAGCTGGAGATTTTTCTGTTGTGTTCCTGTCAATTATGAAGAACAGAGAGAAATTAGACTCATTGGCCTTTTTTACTTGAAACTCTTAGATTAAATAATATTAAACATAATTTCATGTATTTGTGTGTAGTTGTTCATATAAAAATCTAATTTTGCTATTTGTGCTATGACAATCAGAAGCTTCTCCTTACAGGAAAAAGAGGTGCAACCATTTATCAGGTATATTAGAAATGCTCAGGGAAACCGACTGATCAGGAAATGTTTACATGGCCACATTCGTCTACTTTTTGATCGTTATTTTTCCACCTAAAAGATTTCAAATAGATTTTCAGTTAAATTGAATAGCTTACTTATTGTACTAAAGGTGGAGGGAAAAGTGATTTATTTTGGTTTGAGGTTTTTTATTTGCATCTTAGAAACATCTCTGCAGACTTTCTATGTCCACCATGTAGGTGGTCCTTGACTTGCAACCTCAGTGGAGCCCAAATTATCTGTTGCTAAGCAAGAACGTTGTTAAGTGAATTTTGCCCCATTGTACGACCTATCCTGCCACAGTTGTTGAGTGAATCACTGCAGATGTTGAGTGACTCACAAGGGATGTGAAGAGAACTTGGCTTCCCCATTGACTTTGCTTGTCAGGAGGTCCCAAAAAGGGATCATGTGACTCCCAGACACTGTGACCGTCATAAATGTGAGTCAGCTGCAAAGCATCAGAAAGTCAACCACGTGACCCTGGGGTCATAAGGGTGAAAAATGGTCCTGAGTCTCTTCTTTCTACAAACAGTCTCTGAGGGAACCGTCGTCAGTTGAGGGCTGCCTGTATTGATGCCCCCAAGGCGCCTCTAGACGGAAAGGCCTTTTCCTCACAGCGGCCACAAAAGGCCCAAAGCCCTTCAAGACACTTCCCAAAGGGAGGGACAGAGGCAGGAGGGGGGAAAGGCCTCCCTTCCCCCCAATCTGTGGCCATCCTCGGACCTCAAAAAGTCACCACAGGCAGAAATAGTGAGATTGTATTGAGACAGGTTTCTTTAAGACATTTTCATTAGGGTAAATTTAGTGAAATTGCAATCTGGGTAATGGGACTACATCAGCCCATTCCTATATTTATTTATCTCCAAACAAACATATTCAAAAAGCCTTGTGAGAATGGGCCTAAAAAAACCCAGATGGGTCTTTGCCAGCTTTAGTTGTCCTACTCACTGCCTGAGGAGGCCAGTTAGGATTTAAAGGCCAGAGCACAGACTGCCCCCTACAGACAGCATGAAGGACAGCTAAGGCATGGAAAGGCCCATGGGAGGAAGGTCCCTGGGTGCTGACTGTGGAATTCTGGGAATTGAAGTCCACTCATCTTCAGGTTGCTAAGCTAATCAGAGAGAGAGAGAGACAGAGAAAGTTTTTTTTAAATCTGCAAAATTCTGGCAACTAGTTTTTCACTAAAGTTGCATCAGCCCTTTTGTGTGGAGCCTTTGAGCTTTAATATTCAAAATAAAGTTAAATACATGGTGGCTTTAACTCAGCAGGCAGATATTTCACATCTGTGAGATGCTCTGGCATTAACTGGCCCCTGGGAGTTTGTCTTCATGCCAACAAATCTCAGATTTATTTATTTATTTCTTCAGCCATAGTTGCCATATATTCCCTCGGGTCAGTTTCAAGCATGGAAAGTTGAATTATCCAGGGATCTCTCCTGAGAGGGAGAATTATGATAAACGTTTCAGCTCTGCTCTTTGGCTGAATCTTCCAAGGAAGACTTTGGGCAGAGAAATATGGAGATTGGGGACAGGCAGAATCTGTGCTCTTGCATCTACGTCTTTCTCCTTACCACATGAAGCTGTGTTTCAATCAGGAAAGCAACTGAATCATATTCCACCTTGTGAGAATCCTCTGAATTCTTCTAATTCTTCTTTAGGATCAGGAAGGAGATTGATTGAGTCACCCTGTGAATTATGGACCTTCTGCTTCTGCTGATGGTGTTGCATTTGTCCCATCCAGTCTCTGGGAAGCTGAGAAGGAAATGCCCACTGAGTTTGGAGCACCAGGATGGAAAACAACCACAAAGCTTTTACAGCCCAGGAGACCATCTCATTGGTATAGTCATCACTGTAGAGAAAAGATTGCATACAAAGTTGCATTTTAACGTGCCTCCTTCCCTTCAGTTTGTTTTCAATGATCCGTAAGTTATTCAGGGTGGTGGAGTTGCACTCCCTCAATTCTAACACTCTCCTTATTTTGCCCCCCCCCCCCCATTTATTCCTATATTGGGGAATATGTCTAATTTCCTGAATGATTTTGATTCCCACAGCTTCTCTCTGGTCTGATTTTGTGAAAGAGACTCAAAAAGGGATCTGACAAAAAGCTTTATGGACTGCAGATTATTTTCTTCTTTCTGTTCAATCTTTAATTTGTCACTTGAATAATGGATTTTATTTAAATTAGTGGTGGAATCAGTTGTAGTTGCCGTACCTCAGCCGATTTCCGTTTTTGTGTAACTGATCATTGCTTTTGATTCAATGTTGGCGTAAGGTTCAGTAGGATTGTGGAGGATTATATATTAAAAGAAGTATTTGTTGTTGCTATAAATAATAATAACACTTTTTTTAAAAAAAAAATAGGGATGTTTATGGTTTTGTATCTGGCTTACTATTAATTTTCAACATTCAAATGATCAACAAGATTTCCCAGCTCCTGGACAACCTCACACTTGGCTACAATATCCATGACAACTATAGGAGCACTTTCCAGACTTCAGATGTCTTGTTGGACATTCTCTCCACTGGAGAAGCCAATGTCCCAAACTATGGCTGTGGAAGGAAGGAGAACCTTCTGGCTCTTCTTGATATAGCTGAGAGAGAAATCTCCATCCAGATGTCAACATTAGTGGGTACCTACAAAGTCCCACAGGTTTGTGTGTTTTTCTCTCCACCTGGTAAAAGTGAGTGGTGGCTGAGCAATAGATGCAATCATCTCTTCTCCCTGGAATTCAGGAGTTGTTTTTCTCCATATTAGCAAAAATGTCAATGTTTTACACCATTATGTTCATGTTGATATTATCATAAAAGACCTGAAATGTAGGCAATACAGTCCATTGAGAAGACATTCTACCAACTATTTAACTGATCAAAAATTTTCCCTAGTTATTGGGGCCTCTATTGGCATCTTCATTTTAGAAGACAAGACCTGCCCTATCCACTCGGGTTGAAGTAGGCAATAGTAGCATTTTATGTATTTAAAATGTGGAATAAAAAGGACTCTAGCAATTATATAACAAATGGACTAGCAGATATTGTTTTTTATTTATTTATTTATCAGATTTCTATGCTGCCCTTCTTCTTGGACTCAAGGCAGCTCACAGCAAATTGTGACTAAAATTTATGCCATGATCCTTAGTTAAACTTGAGAAAAATGCATTCCTTACAGAAAAAACAGAATGTTTTAGGCAACACTAAAAGCTATAGATTTTATAAGAAATAATGCATAAGTTAATAATGATATATTGGCTGAAATTGGTCTTGAAATATCTAATCTATATTAATGAGGTAAAATATGGTTTGCTGCCTTTCTAGATGTTAGTTCAGCATTTGACTCAATAAACAGAAAAATATGATGGAGAAAATGGATTGCCCCCAAAATGGAGCTCAGCCTGTTAGCCCAGATCCAAGCCCTTGTCTGAGAGGGAGGTTTGGGCTGAATGGTGCCACAAGAAGAAGGATCTATGCTTACCAAGGGGGGGGGGGGGAGGAAAGATACATATTTGAACCCTTGTTATTCAGTATAGATATGAATGATTCACTAGGACTCACTAGGACTAATGCAGGATAAAAAAACAGATCATGAATGATATTTCATTTTTCAACAAAAATTACTAAATTAGTTTATCAGTGAAATGCAATGCACATGGTATACAGCACTTGGATTTCAGAAAGGTCTTTGCAAACTAAACCATAACTTATTTCTGGGTAAGCTAACATGTAAGCTGCCCTGAGTCTAAGGAGAATGGCGGCATAAAAAAAATCAAATGAATGAATAAGGTAAAAATATGTGGGATAGAAAGCATCACGCCCACATGGAGTCAACCTGTGGTCCTCAATGGAACTATGTCTGCGTGGAGGGAAACCAGTAGTGGGGGACCCCCAAGTTTCCATTTTAGGCCCAGGACTCTTCAACATCTTCATTAATTATTTGGATGAAGGGAGAAATGGGGAACTCATCAAATTTGAAGACAACACAAAAGTGACAGGAATAGCCAACACCCCAGAAGATAGGCTGAAGATACAGATAAATCTAGATAGACTTGAACCTATCTAACAAAATATAATCCAAAGTAGAGAAATGTAAGGTTTTACACTTAGGCTAGAAAAACCAAATGTTCAGATTAGGTGAAACTTGCCTCAATAGCAGTAACTATGAGAAGTATTTTGGAGTACTAGTGGACAATCACTTACTGTAAAAATGGACCAGCAATGTGTGGCACCCGCCAAAAAAGCCAGTAATGTTTGCATTAACAGATTGATAAAATCAAGATCATGTGAAGCATTAGTACTGCTTTATAATGCAAGACCACACTTGGAATACTGCATCCAATTTGGATCACCATATTATACTAAGATGATTAAGGGTCTGGAGACTAAAACATATGAAGAACGGTTGCAGGAATTGGGTATGTCTAGTCTGGTGAAAAGGACTGGGGATGGCATAATAACAGTGTACAATATTTCAGGGGCTGCCACAAAGAATAGGTGGATGGGTCAACCTATTTTCCAAAAACTAGAAAACAAGACAAGAAACAATGGATTGAAATTAATCAAGGAGAGAAACAGCCTAGAACTAAGGAGACCTTTCCTGACACTTAGAACAATTAATCGGTGGAATAACTTGTCTCCAGAAGTTGTGGGTGCTCCAACACTGGAGGTTTTTAAAAAGAGACTAGACAACTACTTGTCTGGAATAGTATACGGTCCTCTGTTTGCATGGGAGGTTAGACTAGGAGACTTCAAGGTCCCTTCCAATTCTTTTATTCTGTTTTAAGTTCTGTATGTACACATGCTTTTACAATTTAAACCAAATTTTTAATCAAGAAACACACACACACCAATGATGTCCCACTTTACCAATGTTAAAATCTGGTCACTTTATCCTACATCCATCTGATGTTTGGGGCTTCAGAGAGAAATCACTAGCAGAACCAACCCAATCACAGCCTCTGAGGAATATCTTGGGATGAGTAAAAGGCCTCCAGCTGCTGCCCTTACAGTTGGATTGGGAATTTACACAATTCAGAAAATAGTTGATATCAGCATAAAATTTAATCTCTGGAAATTGACAGACTCCAAAAAACAGACAAAATTTCAATTAAAGAGAAATCTTGGATGATACAACTGACAAATTGTATTAGGAACTCAGGTCTGCCTGCTTCTTGTATAACTGGAGAAGAAGCTAAAAAAAATCCTCCAGAAAAAAATCTGGGATAAACAGAAAAAGATGCACCAATCCTCAAAAATTATAACAGGCCCTTTATTGGAATATAATAGTTCAGTCAGCATTTCAATGTGTTAATCTAATTGTGGTAAATTGTAGAGGTTATACAGTAATATTATTTACATTGTTTACAGTTTTTAAACTTTATTATTTTTCATTTTAATTATACAGTCTTGCTAATATTTTGTCCTTTATATTTCAAACAATGTGTACAAATTGTTCTAATACATTCATGAGAAGCAGGCCGGATTTATTAAAATGTAATATTTAGGATTTGGTCTGACCACAAATATAACACAGAATTCTTCATTGTTTTTTCAGATCAATTATGCAACTGCTTCAGAGGCTCTGAGTGATAAAAGACAATTCCCCTTTTTCCACCAGATGCTCCCCAAAGAAGGATTCCACTACCCAGCCATTGTCCAACTGGTCCTCCATTTCAGATGGACCTTGATTGGCATCTTTGCTTCAGATACAGAGCAGGGAGAGAATTTCATGAGGACTTTCCCTCCTGTGCTTGTCAGGAATGGAATTTGTGTGGTTCTATCACAACAATTCTCAGCACCTGAACCTACAGCCTCCCTCAGGGATGACCTCTCTAAGTGGAGACAAGTCAATGTCTTTGTTCACTTCATGGAATTTGATTCCCTTTGGGACAGAATTCTTCCTTTCCATGAAACATTTCTGCGCTTACCGGGACTCATTGAAGGGAAAGTCTGGATCCTCACAACTTTTGCAGGGTATAAAATGAACAAGCACAAACTTCTCAAATACGTCCACAGTATTTTGAAGTTTAGTTATCTGGGCAAAAGAAAGCCAAAAGATGATGCCTTTGAAACCCATTTCTTTGTGAAAGAAAAATTTCAAGATGATTATTTTCTTTGTTCTCTTTCAAAGAATGTCTTTTCTGTCAAAGGCCACAGAAGATGCACCCAGAAAGCCCCACTGGAGACCGAGTGGAAAAGGAACAGAAGATGGATCCAAAATTCCTATGGCTATTACAGCCTCACGAAGACTCTGGCCCAGGCCTTGAATGCCGCCTATTCCTCCAGATTGAGGAGGAGAAGGAAGGAGGGAGAAAAGAGGTTGGGGTCTCCAAGGCTGCAGCCCTGGCAGGTAGGGGTTCCTGATAGGGTAAGGTGACCAGAAGTCCCACTTTCCACGAGATAATCCCGCTTTTCAATCATTTCTCCTGCATCCTGCGGGGTTTCCAAAATGTCCTGATTCTTGAATGGAAGAGGTGGCGGTGGGAGAGCAGGCGCGGGGGGCATGTTTAATTTCTGCCCCTCCTCCTCCTCCTCGTTTATAGAAGGTCTTTTCCCTGCCCCCACCCTGCCCCAACTGAGCCATGCTAACCTGAACGGGAGAGAGAAAGAAAAATAGAAAGGGTTGGAGGAAGAGAGAGAGAGAGAAAGAAGGAGGGAAGTAGGGAGAGAGAAAGAAAGAGAGAGGGAGGAAGAAAGAGAGAGAGAAAAAAAGAGGAAGGAAGGGAGATAAAGAAAGAGGGACGGAGAGAGAGAGAGAAAAAGAATGAGAGAAAGAAAGGAAGAGAAAGAAAGATGTAGGGAGGGAGAGAGAGAGAGAAAGAGAGAAAGGAAGAGAGATAGAGAGAAAAAGAAGCATAATTTTTCCCCCCTCTATGTAGACTAAATTTGTAATGAAACACCCCCCTCCCCCGCCCCACGGTCAATGGTGTCCCTCTTTAACTATGTAAAAATCTGGTCACTTTATGATAGGGATCCATTAATCTTAGATCCTTTGGAGAAGGAATTCAGAGGAGAAGGAGGGGAACCACCTCAACAGAACTGCCCAATTTAATTACTCAGGGAATAATAGTTCCAAAGCGGGGGGGTGGGTGTCCTTATTTTTTTACTACCACTCTGTGGGTGAGGCGTTGTGGAATTTTACCTTTATAAATTTGGAGGAGACCCTAAGACCATCTAGCCCAACCCCTCCTCTCTGCAGGAATCCCAATTAAAGCTTGGTACCTGCAAGGGGACCTTTTCTTTGAGTTGGGGTCTCCCCAATCCAGAACGTTCCTGAGATTCTTATGGATGCTTTTGCCTTCTTTCCAAGAACATCTCCCTGCAGTCACATATTCTGTTTCCAGTTAACTACGATTTTGAGGTTATTTTAACAAACATACATATCAAGTTTGGTATCTGTCATCTTTCTTCCAATCCATCATTAATGTTCTTTATACGAGTCAAGTCCTAGTTGCTAAAAAACATATTTTTTTCTACTGCCTTTTGATCGTGCACCCTTCTCTCTGTGAAAATCATTATTTTTTCTGCAAACTTTATATTCCGCTCATTAAATTTTATCTTATTCAAAAAATGCAAAAAACAAGCTTCAAAAAATTGAACAATTACAAAAAGAAAAATTAGATGAAACATTTTTTAAAAATTTGAGCATTACAGACAAAATCAGTCAAAACCACACATGGGGCCGATTGACAGTCCCTCAGACGGTTGGGAGGCTGGACCAGCTGGGTGGTCATGTGACTGGGTGGGCGTGGCCAATTTAACAGACCAATTTTTCCCTTTCTCCTTCCCAAGCTGTACTTGCTCACTCCGAGGAATCTATTAACTTAATAAGACCACCACCACCCCAAAAAGGAAAAAGAGCGCAAACCTCCTTGCCACTTGCCTAACTTTATTACAACAGCAGCTTCAGGCTCCTCAAAACAGGCCATTAAAAAAAGAATGAAAGAAACAGGATTTCCTTCAAAATATCTCATGATCACAGAAAACAGAAGTCATGAGAGGCTGAGAGAGGCTGTCAGTCAAGGCCCCTCCCTTCTCCTCTCTAGGGCCCACATGGGTCCTTCCCCTTCGGTTCCAGCCAAAGGCTTCTGGCTTTGCAGAGCTGTGAATGCCTGCCAGCAGGGGAGGGGGCCAGGGAAGGGAGACCAGCCTCCTTCTTTTAGTTATTTGTAAACTGCCAGGAGGAGAATTCAAACTGATTTGCTTCTTGCCACACTTGTGCATATGTATCCACACACGTGAAAGCTACCAAAATTGTTCAACAATCAATTTGGTGGATATACTTTATATATGGCAAGAACCGAAGCAGTGGGTGAATTCTCCTTCAGGCCTTACACTGTGGTTGCACTTGAATTAGTGTTATCCAATTTCAGCTGATTTTGAAAAAGCTAGGAGACATGGAGACATGTCCCACACCCACCCTCCCACTTTTAAAGGGCTACTTTTAAAAGCAGCCCCTCCCCTACTCACCCACTGGCAGCAGCTGTGTCATCAGAAGGGAAACTCAACTAGTGAAAGAAGCGCCACTGGAGTAGATGCTTGCGGGAAGATAAGGCCAACAGTGAGGGGTGGGGCAAGGGGCGGGGCTTAATTCCACAACTCCGTGGGCCTGATATTTTACATTGGTGGGCCATATCCAGCCCATGGGCCATAGTTTGAGGATCCCTGTATGAGAACATAGAATAACAGAGTTGGAAGTGACTTTGGAGGTCTTCTAGCCTCTTGCCTAGGCAGGAAATCCTACATCTCTTCAGACAAATGTTTATCCAACATCTTCTTAAACATTTCCAATGTTGTTCTATAAGATGCACCAAGATTTCAAAGAGATAAAAAGAGGCCCCGGGAGCATTCTGCAGACCTTCAAAACTCTCTGCAGACCTGTTTTGACATGGAGCTGGCCTTAGGGAGGCTAAAAATAGCTGTATTTAGTGTATATGATGCACCAACATTTCTACCCTCTTTTGGGGGGGGGGGGTAGAAAAATATGGTATTTAGGAAGTGTAATGGTATCTGAGAATGACTTTAGGGATGAGGAGAAGAGAGGCTGCCTAGGGAAGGATCAGATCAGAGGGGAGAATCCTGCAGCTGCGTAATGGGAGAGAAAGAAACTCAGAAAGGATCTTTGCGAACTTTTCAGACTGAAAAAAAAATGTTGGTGGGAGATTTGTTCTTTCTGACTTGCAACATTTGGTTATTGTCGCATCACCATCAAGTAGAATTAGCACATCTGGAGGTGTTTTCCATCAGGATGACCAGGGAGAAGATTAGCCTGACACCTTTCATCTTGATAAACCCATGCTTTCTGTGGTTTCTAAAGAGTTTATGAATCATCCTTTTATCCTCTCTGTTCATTTTATTTGTCATCAGTTCTAGAATGTTCTCTCTAATTGACCAATTGTGTCATTTATATTTTCTCTATATTTTGTCAGTATATGATTGACAATATTTTCTCAAACTTTTTCATTCACTTTTGAAGATAATGGCAGTTTTATTTAACCATATTTGGATATTATTATGCTGGCCTTCACGTTACGAGCCCCAATTAAGTCAGGAATGTAAATTCAAACACACACGCTGTTGCAGATTAAACAGAAAAGCAGTTTATCCAAAATAATGCTGTGCACACGCACTTTAAACTGAGCAAATTAGCTCACACACAGATAACAGTCCTTGAAAGCTGTGAGACAAAAACAAGCAGAGCAGACAAGAGCAACTGTGAGAGTGTCACAGCCAAACCTCTTCAAGTGAGTCCACAAGATTTACTTAGCTGTGAGATATCCCAAAAAGTCTGTGAAATAGGCGTTGATTGCTTACCTGAACGCCTCTTCTCGTACGGTGAGTGGGTACAGCAGTCACGTGGGTTGCTCCTGTCCAATCCGTTGGAACTGAGCCTAGTATTAAAAAAGACTGCTGGATCCGCCCCTTCCCCAGAATTCGCGAATCCGTAGACTAGGCTCAGTAGTGAAGCTCTTTAATGTTCAACTCTCATGTGTTATAAGAAATTAGAATAGAAGGTAAAGAAGACCACACAAAGGGAGGGAAGTGACTGCTGTACCCACTCACCGTACGAGAAGAGGCGTTCAGGTAAGCAATCAACGCCTATTCTCCGTACTGAAGGAGTGGGTCCAGCAGTCACGTGGGACATACCCAAGAGATAGGTCCCTAGGGTGGGAGTACATTGCTATCGTGAGAGATAACGGATTGGAGTACTCTTCTGCCGAAGGCAGCGTCCGCTGATGCGTACGAATCAATCTTGTAGTGCCTTATAAAGGAATTTGGCGAGGCCCAAGTGGCTGCTTTGCAGACTTCTTCCAACGGAGCCTGAGTCGCCCAAGCGGCAGATGTGGCAGCACTTCTGGTGGAATGCGCTGTAATATTCCTTGGAATGGAGAGGGAAGCTGTCTCATAGGCCTTTGAGATGGCCCCTCTGATCCAACGACCTATTACTGTGGAAGACACTCTGGATCCCAAGGATCTGGGATGGTAGGCTATGAAGAGTGCTTCAGATCTCCGGATGGATCTTGTGCGTTGGATATAAATCTTTAGCGCTCTAGTGAGATCTAGAGTGTGCCATCTAATTGCCAGGGGATGCTCTCGTTGGAGGCAGAAAGAAGGTAAAACGATATCCTGAGATCTGTGGAACATGGAACTGACCTTGGGTAGAAAGGTGGGGTCCAGCCGCAGAACCACCTTGTCCTGGTGAAACTGACAGAGGTCCTGTCTGATAGAAAGGGCTGCCAACTCAGATATGCGTCGGGCGGAAGTAATCGCCACCAGGAATGCTACCTTGAAAGATAGGTACCTGAGGGACGCAGAGTTCAGGGGTTCGTAAGGTGCTTGAGTAAGAGAGTGGAGAACCCGCGGCAAGTCCCAGGTTGGATATCTGTGGATTTTAGAAGGCCTGAGATTGGCCACTCCTCTTAGAAATTCTTGGATTTCTGGAAGGGAGCGTAGGGGCTGCCTGCGAGGCCCCGCCAAGACGGAAGAGATAGCGGCCAGATGGCGGCGGATGGTGCTGGTAGAGAGACCTTGGTGGAAACCTTTCATAAGGAAGGCGATTATCCTGTGTATGGGAAGACACAGGGGGGATAAGCCCTCCTGCGAGCACCACTGATGGAATTTGGACCAAGTATGGTCGTAGATCCGATTGGTAGACCCCCTTCTAGATTTCAGAATGATTTCCACTGTGTTTGGGTCATACCCTCGCAGGTCTAAGTCCCTCCGGATAACGGCCAGGCGGTGAGGTGGAACCACTCTGGATCCGGATGGAAGGAGGCCCCCTGCCGCAACATATCCTCCGAAACGGGGAGTCGCCAGGGGTCCTGGACGGACAGTTGTTGAAGGTCCGCGAACCAGGGCCTGCGAGGCCAGTGAGGGGCAATCAGGATTACACGTGCTTTCTCCAGGAGGATTTTGTTGATCACGTCTGGCAGAATTGGAATTGGAGGGAAGGCATACAGTAGGCCTGGAGGCCAAGGGCTCCTGAGGGCATTGACTGCCTCCGCTCCCGGAGACGGGAACCTGGAGATGAAGCGGGGAAGCTGGGCATTGTCTCTGGTCGCGAATAGATCCAACACTGGATGGCCGAACCTGAGGCAGATTTGGTGGAACAGTGACTGATGGAGATTCCACTCGCCTGGATCTATGGTGGCTCGTGAGAGCCAGTCCGCTTGGACGTTGAGGCTCCCCGAGATGTGATCGGCTAGAAGCGATTGGAGATTTTTCTCTGCCCAAAGACCCAACTTCAGGGCCTCCCTCATGAGGGCCTTGGATCTTGTGCCTCCCTGTCTGCAAATATGGCTTTTGGTGGCTATATTGTCGGTGAGAATCAGCACATGTTGGTTGGAGATGTGAGGTTGGAATTGCTTTAGAGCTAGAGACACGGCTCTTAATTCTAGCCAATTGATGGGCTTGGAAGCCTCCTCCGGTGACCATGTGCCCTGAGCTAAAAGACCTTGGGCGTGGGCTCCCCAGCCTGAGAGGCTGGCATCTGTGGTGACTACCAACTGGTCGGGGCACCGGAAGGGGGATCCCTTGTCTAGGGCTGGAGAAGTCCACCACTTGAGGGATCTGCGAACCGTCGGTGGGATGGAGATGCGTCGGTTCGAGTTGCTGTGGCCTGATCTCTGGAATGGTAATAGTAGCCATTGAAGTTCCCTGGCGTGAAGGCGGGCCCAGGGAACAATACCAATACATGACACCATTTTACCCAAAAGGGAGGATAGGGTGGCAATGGAGGCCGATTGCTGGGGCAGGATGCGAGCAATGAGATCCAAAATGCTGCGTTTTCTCTCAGTGGAGAGAAAAACCTGGGATATTTCGGAATTAATGATAGTCCCCAGATGCAGGATGGAAGTGGATGGATCAAGATGACTCTTGTTAAGGTTTATGGAAAAACCATGGTTCTGTAGAACCGACATGGTAGAAGAGAGGTCTGCAGCTACACCAGCTCTGGAATTACCATGAATTAAAATGTCATCTAAATAACATAAAATATGAATGGGAAAGGCCCGGATATGAGCCGCCAAGGATCCCAAGAGTTTAGTGAAAACTCTGGGAGCTGAGGAGAGCCCAAAAGGCATAGCCCTATACTGAAAATGCCTGCCTTGAAAGGCAAAGCGCAGAAATTTCCTATGGACCTTGGCAATGGGGACATGGAGGTATGCCTCCGTGAGATCTAGAGACACCATAAAGTCTCCTCGATGAAGAGCTGCTAAAATGGAGGATAAGGAGTGCATTTTGAATTTTCTATATTTTATGAAACGGTTTAATTTCTTTAGGTCCAAGATGGCTCTCCAGCCTCCAGAAGTCTTAGGGACCATGAAGAGGATGGAATAGAAGCCTAAACCTCTCTGGAGAGAGGGGACCGGTTGAATAGCTCTAATAGTTAACAAATGAGAAATAGCCTCCTCCATTCGAATACGAGATGGAGAGGAACTGGGAGAGGGACAAGAAATAAAACGGTTAGGGGGAGAAGAAATAAACTCTAACCTTAGGCCCCTTTCCACTGTGTCAATGACCCAGGGGTCCTTACAAGAGCGGTGCCAGGCGGAAGAGAACCAGGCTAGGCGACCGCCTATAGGCAGGTGAGAAAACTTACCATCTGGTTCTTTTGGAAGTTCTGGTAGTAGAGGATCCTCTCTGATAGCGGGATCCTCTGCCCCTGGTGGTTCTAGATTGGGATCGAAAGCGAGGGGAATACTGACCTGGGCTCTTGTGAAATGCGAAGCCTGGATCCTGCTGACGCCCGGTGCGCCGAAAGGACTGCAGTTTCGGGGCCTTCTTGGTGGTAGGTCCCAAGACCTTTTTCTTGTCTGCGTTCTCCGTAAGGAGGGGGTCCAGAAGATCTCCGAAGAGGAGGTTACGTTTAAGTGGACCCATAGCTAACTGCCATTTCTGTCTTACCCCCGCCTGCCAAGGGCGGAGCCATAGAAGCCTTCTGGCCGTTGTGGAGGCCGCTACTGACCTGGCTGCAAATCTGGAAGACTGGAGAGTAGCATCTGCTATATATTGGGCAGCTGCGAAGATTTTGTTGAAATCCTGTTGGCCCCGTAAGTCATCCGGGGGCAGGTGTAGTTGGAGCTGACGAAGCCATAAGAGCATAGCTCTGGAAAAGAAGGATGCCGCTGCAGCACTCTTAATGGCCCAGGAGTCTGCAAGGAGACTTCTTTTGAGCATTTGTTCAAGTCGTTTGTCCTCTGGCCGGAGGACCTCCTCTGCCTCGCCAGGCATGGCAGCAGTTGAGTGGAGCGTCTTCACTGGTTCATCTGGCCTGGGACATGTTAGGAGTTCCTCATAGGAGGGGGAGAGCTTGTAGAGCTTCTTGTCCTTGGGAGTGGGAGTGAAGCCTATGGTTGGGTGGTCCCACTGTTTAAGCAAGGCATCCTTAAACAACTTGGGCATAGGAATTACCTCATTGTCTTCCTGTTCATCCATGAAGTAAGGAAGATTTTCCTCTGGAGGGTCTGTGGAAGGAGTAGCCTGCTTCTCTTGCCCGGCTAGCCCCGTAGATACTCTAGCTTTAAGCAGGAGAGATTTGAAAAGCTGCGAAGGGAAAATAGCAGCTGGGGCTGGAATCTTAATCTGAGATTCCTCATCTTCCGACAGACGCTGAAAGGGGTCATCATCCTCTTCTGCATCCACGTCCTCATCCTCTTCCTGAGAGGAGTCAGAGGCCTCCATGACTGGGGCTCTGTAGGAAGGAGAAGAACTCACGGGACGGGAGGAGCGAGGGGGAGGATGAGACAGAGGAGGTACATTGAAAGATGAGAGTCTAGCATCAATAGTGTTAGTCAGAATAGTCAAGATAGACTGAAACTCCGGAGGCAAGGAAGAAATATCAGCCGGAAAAGCCTGAGGATCCCTGAGGCCCTGAACAGGTTCTGGCTGGGGGAAATCCTCGGTAATATCTGGCTCCTCTGGACCTAAACCCCATAGGTTAGGTTGGGGTGGATTTAGGTTTGGCTCATCCAGGGATAGCACAGGTACCCCAGAGGGAGGCAGGTTAGAGGCCTCCGGGGGGGTAGGATTGATATGCACTTGGGCCTGCACCTTAAAACGTTTGGCTGATTTATCATGTATTTTTTGTAGGGCTAGGTCCCTTCTCTTCTCAGCCCTAGTGGGCCTGGCTAAAGACTGCGAGCCTGAGGAAGAGGAGGAAGAGGCCTGGGGAAGCTCAGAAGGATTACCAGTAGGCCTAACCTCTTTGGAACCTTTGGTAGTGCCTCTCTTGGGAAGGGAAGCCATAGTCTGAGCAATTACAGAGACAAGGCTTGAGCCAAGAAAATAGGGGGGAGAAGAATTATTTTGTGGAATTCCCAAGAGGATAGGTGACCCTGCTCCTAGGCCCAGGAGCTGCTGCGCCTTAAGAGGCAATCTTGGGCGATACCAAGAGTTCGTGTCCCTAAGTGCAGCGTGGCAGGCCTCACTAACTTAACTTTAAGAAAAACCAAGGCACACTGGTTGGAGGCCACTTCCGTGGAGAATAGGCCCGAGGGAACTCAAAGCGACGACTCCAGGGTCAGGCGGCGGGCTGTAGGCACTAATGGCCGACCCCTTAGGGCAGAACCGAAAGTGCAACTTACTGGGCGTCAGAGCCTTGGCGCCAAAATAACTGCTCCGTTATTTGCAATAGGAGCGACTAAGCCCGGGAGACAAATCAAGTCCCACACCGCGGGAGGTAAATAGCCCTTAATTATAGTTGAAAAGAATAAAGCTTGCTCTCGGCAGGACCTCCAAGGCCGGAATTAACAAACCGGCCGCGGCTACAGCACGGAGGGAAAAACCGCGAATGGCTGAGCCGCTAACTTCTCCCCCAACTCAAAGCCCTGTAGGGCTGAGAAAACTACTGCCGGCAAGCTGAGTAATGGAAAAATCTTACTTGCTATTGAAGAGAGATCGAAGGGAAGGTGTTTTATCGAGAGGAACGAGCATTCACACACATCCGAGGATGCGAACTGAGCGAATTCTGGGGAAGGGGCGGATCCAGCAGTCTTTTTTAATACTAGGCTCAGTTCCAACGGATTGGACAGGAGCAACCCACGTGACTGCTGGACCCACTCCTTCAGTACGGAGAAGTCCAGGAATAATGCAAACACGATGTATCTTTCTCCAAACGGATAAACTCCCACATGCACTCTCTGCAATGCTGGTAATTTATCAGCAACCCCATTAGCCTAATTGCCTCAGCCACAGGTGTCTCCCTTATCTCCGATGATACCTCAGCAATTGGTCCCTTCTAGCCATGAGCCTGCACATTCTGGCATCTATCCACCGATCCGAGTCCGATGACCCACTAATGGGGTCATTAACTAATGGGCTGGCTGCATCCATCTCTCTATCTGATTCTTCTTCTCCCCCAGCGTCTGACCTTGGCAATGAATCCTCACTGTCAGAAGCTGATGGCAATAAGACAAGTCTCTATGAACCTGAGGATTCTCCTAAACCAACATCCAAATTCCCTGTTGCAGGAGCTGGCCCAGAGCCAACCATAACAGATATTATATAATTGTAGAAGAAAGATTCAATGTGGGATAAGAAACAAAGTTTTCCCTAATTCAAATTCCTGGATGTTCCCATTCTAGTTTCATCCCTTTCTGGAGAAGAATGAATATTGGAATATTTCACAGTTTAAACTGTACTTGGACCAAAATGGAGAGATAAAAGCAGATCTGATCATTGTCAGCCACTTGATTCTCCCCAAGGAGGATGTCAAGGGAGGGATTCTGGCATATTTTATAAGAGGGAGACTTTCTATCGACCAAGATGCTCTTTCACATCTAAAGTTATTTAATAAGGTGGGAGAAATTTTGCTGTCTTATCTCTGTTTTCCAAAGCCTGAGCTCCCCTTTCAAGTGGAAAAAGCCTAGAGTCTCCAGGGTGGTTGGCCTTCCATGCCAGTTGGTGTCATCTAATGGAGGTTCTATAACAGACAGGACCTAAGTGGAACAGCTTTGCCATGTTTTATGGAAACCTTTCAAGTTCTGACTGGTCAGAGGTTTCTTTCTTGAACGTAGTTTTATTTCAAGTTAAAAAACTGAATGAAACAAAAGTTTCCTAAACCTTTTACAGTAAACTTTATTCTCAGTTTTTATATGAATATATCATCAAACATAAATCTTTTTTCTGCAATTCCATCCTCCTGACTTTATTACTTTATTGTAATGTTAAATTCCAAAAGCAAAAGGGAGGAATTTAAATGAAGAATTTGCCCATTGTTATACCTCCTGCCTCTGTTCAGAAATAGTCAGATATTTCATATTAATCTCAATGAAGGCCAGAGGCTAATTGTCTCCATCCATTTTTACCTCCATTTTCTATGGATCGAGAGTCCTAACATATTTCCTTTGGTATTCCTTCTTTTTCTGCTTAGTCTCTGCCTGAGTCCAAATGTGTGGAAAGTTGTTGTCCTGGATTTGTCAAGAGGGCTCGAGAAGGAGAGCCAGTTTGCTGTTATGACTGTGTTCCTTGTCCGGAGGGGACCTTCTCCACACAGGAAGGTGGGTGACACTGGGGAAAATGGGAGGCTTTGTGGAACTGGATCCATTCAGAACCTTTTCAATAAAGTGCAAGATTAAGGGAAGATTGGAGCAAATTTGTTTTTTCTTTATTTTTAACCTGCACAATTTCTTATCTAAAAGGAAGTAAATCAAAAAAGACTTTGAAAGAGGGCTGGGAAGAGACGGGAGGAGGGGATGGCAGACTGGGCAAGTTTTACTAACAGTAGAGGAAATATTTCTTACACAGTTTGGATATGTGCTTCTAAATTTACCTTTCTAGGAACATCTAAGATCTTTGAAACTTGATGAATTATTTCAGGTCCACCTTCTGAAAGACCTTGCAATTCACTGAATATTGTCCTCGCCTTGAGGATCACTGAGAAGGTTCATAACATGGTGGTGTGGATAGTAATGGGGGGAACTCCTTACACAAATATTCTGCCAGTCATATAGATCAATCGATCAATCAAAATAGAGCTGGAAGGGACCTTGAAGGTCTTGTAGTCCCACCCCCTGCTCAAACAGGAGAACCTATACCAGTAATAGTGAACCTGAGTGCCCAAAATCAGAACATGCAGATGCACATGCTGGAGCATCAGAAACGCAAAGACCAGCTGGTCAGCATGCCTGTTTTGGCCATTTTTCGGGCCATTTTCTGGCTGTTTTTCAGGTTATTTTTGGTCCAAAAAAAATCAGCGGCAAACTATCTTTCTTTTGGCTGTTTTCGGGGCCATTTTCCAGATCATTTTCAGGCTGTTTCCCAGTGCTCCAGTGCCTGCAAAGACTGGCATGTGCACTAAAATCAGAAAATCAGCTGGCAATGGCACATGTCCCCACAGTGAGGGCTCTGCATGCCAACTCTGGCACCCATGCCATAGTTTGCTATCATGGACCTATATCACTTCAGATAAGTGACTGTCCAGTCTCTTCTTAAAAACCTCCAATATTGAAGAACCTCAAAACTCTGGAGGCCAGCTGTTCCACTGGTTAATTTTTCTCACTGTTAGGAAGTTTCTCCTTAATTCCATATTGCTTCTAGATGTTACAGGATATTGTAGGCATCCTCCAAGTCCCTTTAACTGCCATGGGGCAGGACTCAGAATGTTTGCCTAAAAAGATTATTATAATTCATTATTAACCTCTAATAATGTAGGTTCCTATGAAGATTCTACATATTACACAGAAAATAATTAACATCGTAGGACTCCCCTCAACTTCATATGCCTAGCTACATTTTAAAAAATATCCTTCTTAGCTCTTTTTAATGGAATTGTTTAGAAATACACCTTGGATAATGTTGTTGTAATTAGGTGTTGTCCAAAAACAGTATTTCTTGTAATGTTAAAAAACAAAATATTAAGAAAATATTGCTTTTTATTTTTCAGATACTGAAAAATGCACCCAGTGTCCGGATGATAAATATCCAAATGAGCAGAGAGTCCAATGTATCTCCAAGGTTATAACCTTTCTGTCTTATGAAGAACATCTGGGCATCATACTGGTCTCTTTTGCCCTACTTTTGTTCCTAAGCACAGGTCTTGTTTTAATAATCTTTATTCAATACCTAGAGACTCCCATTGTCAAAGCCAACAACCGGGACCTCTCCTACATCCTCCTGGTCTCCCTCCTGCTTTGCTTTTTGTCTTCTTCTCTCTTCATTGGTCAACCCAGAAGAGCCACCTGCCTTCTCCGGCAAACACTATTCAGCATCATCTTCTCAGTTGCCATTTCTTCTCTCTTGGCCAAAACCTCACAGTGGTGCTGGCTTTCCTGGCCACAAAACCAGGAAACAGATTGAAGAGATGGTTGGGGAAGAGCTTGGCCAATTCCATCATTCTGTCCTGTTCTGCTGTCCAAATTGTCATCTGCTCCACCTGGTTGGGAGCTTCTCCCCCCTTCCCTGACTCTGACCTCCACTCCCAGCATGGAGAGATCATCCTGCAATGCAATGAAGGGTCTGTTGTCATGTTCTACATCACCCTCAGCTACATGGGCTTCCTGGCTGCCATCTGCTTCACGGTGGCTTTCCTGGCCAGGAATCTGCCTGGGGCCTTCAATGAAGCCAAGCTGATCACCTTCAGCATGCTGGTCTTCTGCAGTGTCTGGGTGACTTTTGTGCCCACCTACCTGAGCACCAAAGGGAAATACATGGTGGCTGTTCAGATCTTCTCCATCCTGGCCTCCAGTGCTGGTCTGCTGGTCTGCATCTTCATCCCCAAGTGCTACATTATCCTTCTGAGGCCAGACCTGAACACAAAGGAGCATCTCACAAACAGAACAAATGTAAAAACATGATATATAAAACCATTGTGATATTGGAAAAAATGCTAATGTCACTTTTTTAAAAAAAAATTCCATTTAGATAGTATGCAGGAGTCAAAGAAAACTTTATTTATATGTTTCAAAGTGGGAAATTGTTGAAAGATAGAAATTCTTGCAGCTCCGTCCCCTTTCAATAAATCTTGCTAAAGAGATCTTTCTAAAATTCAGAGGAATTCAGCTGTTTAGCCACAGCTACTGAATTTGAAAGCTTATAGAAAATAATGTTACTATTGACAGCTAAAAGTGTTTGTGAGAGAGAATGAGTAGGAAAAGAAGTCAGGAGGAAACTGTTGGGACCAAGTACCAGCCTGGTTGAATGATCCTCTATGTTAGAATGGCAGAATGATGTGAAATGATGTGTTTGATTGGTTCTCAGCTTGGAAGGAAAATTTTCATCCCGCTTATATAATTCTTCCTTCTTTGGGATTTCAGTTTAGGATTATTATTTTTGTTTCTGTACTTTGCACCAAAAAAAAAAAAGTAAATTTTAAAAAATTAAGTTTCAATTGAAATTTCCACTGTGGTTTTTTTCTTTCAAGCAGAGAAATAAAATAGCAGTTTTCAGATCCTTTAATTTTCCACTCTACCATTTCTGCCTGAAGCATTTTCTCTGCTCCTCTTCCAAGATTGTCTTGGCTGTGAAGGGCTGGAGAAGATGTCCAGAGAAAAAGAACCTTGAGACACTTCCCAGGAGGAGATTGAAGGGATCCTGTCTAAAGGCAGGTCACAAAAGTTCAGTGCTCCATAATATTCATCCAGGTCCAAGAAGGGGGTGAATAAGGGTGGGAATCAGTGGTGAGATTCAAGTAATTTAACAACCTGCACTAATAATTTCTTCTAATAACCAGTTTGTCAAACTGCTCAGAAAATTAATAACCAGTGGTGCAAGCTGGCTGAATCTCACCACTGGTGGGAACATATAGATTTCTGGAAGAGGCTCCCATGGAAGCTGTTCTGCTTTCCAACCACACAGATTGCTGATGAATTGGGAATCAATGCTTAGGTCTCAAAATGGGTCCCAATAGCGAATGGAATCTCTTTGCAACTTCCATTTTAAGGAGATAAGAAAAGCTCTGATGGATGAAATGAAGGTCAGTCCAAGATGTGCAGTGACCACACAAATACCTCTGGTTCTCCCACAAGCAGAAGGTGGAGATTTATGGCTTTGCCCAACATGGAACAGGCATTTTCCCTCTTTCACTTTCCTCCAACCCAGGATTGGGCTACTGCCCGGACAGGGGGGGACGCAGTGGGGTAGTAAAAATGGAGCCACACCTAATTTGCACTGAAAGATGTTAAAATAAAATGCAGTGTCCTGCATAAACCACGCTCACAGTGTGGTAGTAAAAAATGTGGTAGCCCTTCACTAATTTCACCACATAGGATTGGGCAGTGCCACCAGTCATTTGCAGAAGATGGCTTAACTTGGAACAGCTTCCATCCTGCGACAATATCTGTAACATCATCAAACATCGAATAGAGACAGATCATCATTTGGAACACAATTCACCAGATATCATGGTTGTCGAGGGATGAACAGTACAGTTTATTGATATCACTGTACAGAAAATGCCAGAGTCGCAAAAAAAAAAAAAAAACCCTGAAAAAAATGACAAAATATTGCAACCAGGCCATTGAAACTACACAGCTGTGGATGAAACATGTGATACTCATTGTTCTTAGAGAACTTGGTACCATGTCCAAGAATTTCCAAAAACACATCAAGAAAATTGCAGCTTCCTGCAATAACACCAGCAGAACTGCAAAAAACTGTGCTACTCTGAACATCACATATTTTAAGAAGATATCTGGCTGATACCTAGGACGCTGGCAGCAACCCATATCAACCATTAGCACCAATCAATGGTATTTGGGACACATTTTTAAATGTTCAGTTGACTGAGTTTCATGTTTAATGAATAAAAGAGATAATAAGAGGCTGGCAGCAACTGGTATCAACCATCAGAGCCAGTCAATATTTGTGATACATTTTTAAATGTTCAGTCAACTTGAGTTTCATGTTGAATTAATAAAAGTTTATAATAATAATAATAATAATAATAATAATAATAATAATAATAATTAGTACCGAGGTACTGGGCGGCATAGAAGAAAGGAAGGAAGGAAGGAAGGAAGGAAGGAAGGAAGGAAGGAAGGAAGGAAGGAAGAAAAATCTTCCCCTAGACTTCATTTACCTTTCTCTCTCAGAAACTGCACATTGGATTTGGTGAAAGCTTGTTCAGATATAGATTCTTCACTACCGTAGCAGGTTGCAATAATATGAGTGTCACAGCCTCTTTCTTTGTATAGATGGACTGAGAAGGAAAAGTTTCCTTCCCCAATGAGGAGGAAATGTGCTTTTTGATGCTGCATGGAGGAAAACGGTCACTGTCAAAAGCCAGTTTGGACTGAAGACTTCGTGGGATTCTGCTCCTTTAGTCTGTTGCTCCTGAGGCAATTGGCTGAATCGTTTTTGGAAGAGGAAACAAGGAGAGGCAAGTTGCCAAATTCACCAGATCCCTTGTCCTATAGCAGAGAAATAACCCAGGATCACTTGGCGCCAGCCAGCGTGGCCAAATAGCTTGCAAACTGGGGAGCTGTGCCCCCAAACTTACAGGAAAGCACCTCAGGGCTCCTGCTGGATTAAAGAAAGATCCTGGTTCTCTTGTCAAGACTGTTCTGTCCGGCCCAGTTAATTATCAGTAATTAATCCCCAATGAAGATTTGAAAGTAAAGTCACTATGTATAGTTGTCTATTTACAAAAGAAATGTGCTGGAAACAGCAATGAAATCATAAGAATGTCAGTCCAATGCCAAAAGTCCAGCATTATCAGCACAGTTCATAAGAAGCATCTGGCCATAAGGTAATAAATTCAAGTCATTAGTTCTCGGCATTGACAGGTACTTACAAATGCTTTCCAAACCCAGGATTTCAGGATTGCAGAGACTCTTTGGCTGCTAGTTCTCTCTCTCTCTCTCTCTCTCTCTCTCTAGGAAGATTGAACTTCTACACCAAGATTTCCCATCATCCCCGTCTTTTATACTATCAATAATGACAAGCTGTGCATAGCATTATTTAATGCCTAGATAGAAACATAGAAACATAGAAACATAGAAGTCTGACGGCAGAAAAAGACCTCATGGTCCATCTAGTCTGCCCTTATACTATTTTCTGTATTTTATCTTAGGATGGATATATGTTTATCCCAGGCATGTTTAAATTCAGTTACTGTGGATTTATCTACCACGTCTGCTGGAAGTTTGTTCCAAGGATCTACTACTCTTTCAGTAAAATAATATTTTCTCATGTTGCTTTTGATCTTTCCCCCAAATAACTTCAGCTTGTGTCCCCTTGTTCTTGTGTTCTATGTCACTGGAGATGTTCTATGTCACTGGAGATATTCTTGTGTCCCTCGCATTCTCCTAACCCTGGCGTCTAATATTGGGTCCACAATATCCCCCTACTCATCTGATTCCATCATTACCACAGCTGGGGGTTCTGCAGTCCCTGCAGGTTCCCCAGGCACTAACTCTCCCTCACTCCCCGATTCCTCTGGTAAACACCCTGGCCTCTGATACCCAGATGGACCCAATTCATTCTCCTCAAAGTCCACAATCAAAGGAGCTGGATACAAGCCAACCACAAGAAAGACTACCTCCAAGGATGCTGAAGAAGTGAAATATCCATCCTAAGATAAAATACAGGAAATGGTATAAGGGCAGACTAGATGGACCATGAGGTCTTTTTCTGCCATCAATCTTCTATGTTCCTAACCAAGGAGATAAACTATCAGATTCCAGATGCTTTTGCAACAAGGAGAAACAGGTACCGTAGAAGCTGTTGATCAAAATGAAATCCAGCCTGGAACTACAATGAATCAAGGGAACAGCTTGCCTCCCCTGGTTGTGACTGTTCCATCGCTGAAGGTTTTCAAGAAGGGGGGGAAAAAACCCTGGACAATTATTGATCCAGAATATATGAGGTCTCCTCCTGTCTTGGGCAGGCGGGTTGGACTAGATGACCTCCAAGGTCCCTTCCAGCCCTACGATGTCATTCCACTGATTTCTTTCAATTCACACCCCGGGGAGGCAATATTTTGGTAATATATTACATTAATATAATGTAATATATTCTATATTCTGGATTCTTTGGGAGAGGAAAGGACAGGACAGGCTGCCAGCTGGCTGGGGATTATGGGTGAGGCAAGGCTGCCACAGCGCCGAGCCAGCCAGCAGGGGGCAAAAGAGCAGCGAATCTATTTTTTTTTTATCCCAAATTTCCCTTCTGATCAACTTATATAAAATAAATTCACGGAAAGGGAAGGAAAAAATAATAATGCAAAACTCTCCCAAACTTCCCCGCTCGCTTCCATCCACCTCTCCTCCTCCTTCCCAGCCTCGCCCCACCCAAAGGGCTCCCCCGGGCGAGCGTTTTGCGCGTCACTTCCGGCGCAAACAACTACCCTATCCTGCCGCACGGCTTCCGCGGTTACCATAGAAACGGCTCCCTCGCCCCGCTGTCGCCCCACCCCTTTAGGGTTTTCCGAGGCTTTCTGAGCGGAGGGGGCGTTTTTAACCAGTAGGAAGGGGGGGGGCGGTCGAGGGGGGATTATTTCTTTTATTGTAGCTGTTTAGGGCTGTTTTCGTGGTCGGTTGGGAGGGAGGAGAAGGGTCACTTCTCGCAAAGGGTAGTTTTGTGGATGGAGCCTCCATGTTCAGGAGCAGTCTATCTTCTCTTTTTCTCTTTCACTTTTTTTTGGGGGGAGTGGGGTGTGTGGACACAATGCATTTCGAGTGCTGCCTGGCTGGAGAGGAGTATCCAAAGCCCATTGAGCTCAAGTCGCGCCACCCGTGGAAGAGAAAAATCTGTCATAAAAAATAAACAAATGAAGGAGTGGGAAAGGACTAAGTAAAAAATGAATAAAGAAAAGAATAGGGGAGAGAGGGAGGGAAGAAAAGAGAAGAGACAGAGGGAGCAAGAGAGGGGGGAAAAGAAACAAAGAGAAGGAAGGAAGGAAGGAAAAGGTAGAAAGAGAAGTAATGAAATAAGGAAGGAGGAAACGAGGGAGGGAAGAAAAGAGAAGAGAGGGAGCGAGAGAGGGAAAGAAAAAGAAACAGAAGGAAGGAGGGAAAGAAAGGAAAGAAAGGAAAGAAAGAAAGAACTGAGGGAGGGAGGAAAGAAAAAACAGGAAGGGAGAGGATAGAGAGCATTTAGTCCACCCTTTTCTGAGAAATGGAGCGTGAGATGTTGGCTTCTTCTAAGTTGGTGCTTCTTAAAGTAGGGCCCTAGGATCCCTGAGGAGTTGTGGCATCCGGTTTACCACCCTTCGCCTCTTTCCGCAAGGCGGATGGCCGCCCACCTTCCCAGGTCAGTTGGCCCCATAGACAGTTGGGAGCGAGTGGGGGGAGGGGTGGAACATTCGGGAGATTGGGGGGAGGGCTGGCATGGAAGTTTTGCATTCCCCTCGCCTTGGGGGGGGGTTGTCTCCGCTCAAACCTGAGAGTGGGGCCCCGCTTAACTCTGAGGAGGGGGGACTTCCTTCGACGGGAGGGGGGGTTGTCTCTCGCAGGAGCGCCAGGGAGGGTGGGGAGGATTCGTGGGAAGGCGCCCTCTCTTCTCCGTCATTCCTTTGTGAGGTAAATTTTTGTGACGTGTTCAAAAGTAATCAAAAGTAATCAAGGCTATAATTTGAGTTTCATGTTTAGTTTATTTGATAGCTATTTTGGTAGCACCCTCAAAACTCTTCCAGATATAGATACAACTGTGCCAGCAGTAAACCTGTGGGCGGTTTTGCTTGGTTTTTTATTTTATTTTAAAATTTTAGAACATAAACAACTGCTTTTCACTAATTATGGATTTTTAATGCACAATCTTTTCAATGTGCCCTCAAATGCTTGGAGGCAGGATAATTAAGTCATAAAAATACACCTTTAAAACAAGTCCCAATTTTTAGAGCTCGTAGATTTTAATCTGTTTTTTAACTGGATGTTAGTTAACCAAAGTTGTATAACTAGTGGATGGCCACACAAATCAAACTGAATAAATAAGATATTATAATATTGATTGAGTGATTGATTTGATTTGATTTGTATGCCGCCCCTCTCCGTAGACTCGGGGCGGCTCACAACAACAATAAAACAATATACAACAAATTTAATAATTTAAAAGTCACTAAATCCCCTTATTTAAAAACAAAAACATAAACAGAAACATACCATGCATAAACTGGAAATGTCTCAATTCGCCCATGTCTGACTGCAGAAGTGGGTTTTAAGGAGTTTGCGAAAGGCAAGGAGGGTGGGGGCAATTCTAACCTCCGGAGGGGAGCTGGTTCCAGAGGGTCGGGGCCGCCACAGAGAAGGCTCTTCCCCTGGGTCCCGTCAAAGAACATTGTATACATTATACAATGCTTCAAGTTCTAGTATTAGAAGAAAGTGCAATATTTATGGACTTTTCTCAGAATTCTCTAAGCCTTCAATTTGCCCTCCTTTTATATATGTTTTCCCCAAAATAAGTCATCTCCTGATAATAAGGCCAATTGGGCTTTTGAGTGCATGGCAATAAGGCCAAGTGCATATTTTAGGGTTCAAAAAATATAAGACAAGGTCCTATTTTCAGGGAAATACAATATGTATGTATGTAGTATGCATGCATGTTGATCTATTGGAGAACCCCATCTGATTCGGGAAAAATAAACATTCCCTTTAAAAAGTGAAGGGAAAGAAAGAATTCCATATTGAAAAAAAGAAGAAAAAAATATTTTCACCGGTCATCTTTTCATTTTTCTAAAAACTATACTTTTTATTACTACCTATAAAAACTGTGGATGAGCCAGGTCATATTTCCCTAATGTTATTTACATTCCTTAATATAAAATAGCCTATACTAGTATAGGAATTTTTGGTTTTTAGCTTACACAACTATTTGCAGTAGATCCGGCTAGGGATTAGTCTGAAAGCTAATGTTATTTGGATAATTCCTGTTTATGCAAACAAAGTGTTAATACACTAAATTTTGCATGCTGTGTGCAAATATGATCTTTTTGATAATGAGCTGAGAGAATGGAGGAAAACTTGAAAACTAAAACTAAGGACATAAAAGATTACAAATATTTTAAAAATTGTTTATTAAAGCAAACCTATGATGAATGAAAAGTCAGAAAACTTGGACCATACATATAAAAGTCAAGCATTTAAAAAGCAGAGATCCAGAGGAATTAAAAACTATTTAATAAAGATCTTAATAAAACAAATTCTTCAAGGGGCGAGGGAGAAAAAATGGGCAGGGATGAAATATAGAGAGATAAAGAAAAATCGCAAAAGGAAGAAGGGATTTCTTTAAAAATATTAAAAGGAAGAAAGAAGGGGGGGAATCTTTTAGGGTTTTGTCCAAATAGGGCATAAAAATGAATGGACAGAATAAAAGTGGCTAATATTTTTCCTCTTATTTCTACTTAAGACAAGTGAGCTTCAACTAGTCAGAAGAGCAAAGTTCCATAAGCCTTCAAGACTCCCTATTTGCATTCTTCCTCAGATGTGTTTGTCTTTGCCAGATTAGGTCTCTTTTCTTCTAAATGTAGCTGAATTTAGAGATACAGTACTTTATAAGGAGCAATAATCAACAGGGCAGTAGCAGCAGCAGGGTTTCACTGATTTCTCTCTTCACTGGTTCCTTGGAAAATAGTATTTTGATTGGCCTCAAGTTCCTGTCTCAAAAAGAACCTCAGACAAACAGGTGGGGTGTTCCATTAAGGTTGGTTACAAACCCCACATTTACAGAGCAGCAAACCTGAACTATGTCCGTTGGTCATTTCTGCAGCCAGTATTTTCCTCCTATTTCTTGCCTTTGTTGAGCATTTGCCTGAAAGGGGGCTGGCAGGATATAGGGAGGAAAAGCGCCCCAGGGTCCAGATGGGGAAGATATTTTGATAGGAGCTGTAGCTGATAGCACAAGTGTTGTTGAATACACCCTCAGTATTCTCCTGTAAGCAAAAGAAGGAATACAATGTAAAGCTTCCTTCTCTTCTTTCCTGTGCATTTCATAGCACAAAAGATCCCGCAGGAAAGGAAAATAAAACACATCTGAGTCATCTGCCCACTAACATACATGACCACATATTTTAGGAAGCTTCTAACAAGCTTATTTATTTTATTTATTTATTTATTTTATTTGTTTTATTTATTTGTCATACAAATATAGTATTATATTGTAGTATGTTTATCATAATATAAGTATAAAGTAGAGATAGAAAAGATAACAAGACATTAGGACAGGAAAGGTAGGCACAATGGTGCACTTATGTATGCCCCTTACAGACCTCTTAGAAAAGGGGAGAGGTCTATTGTAGATAATGTAAGGTTGAAGATTTTGGGATTGGGGGAAGAAACAACAGAGTCCGGTAGTGAATTCCAGGCATTGACCATTCTATTTCTGAAATTGTATTTTCTGCAGTCTAGTCTGGAGTGATTTACATTTAGTTTGTATCTATTGCGTGCTCTTGTGTTGTTGTTGTTAAAGGTGAAGTAGTCACTAACAGGGAGTACGTTGTGATGTATGATTTTATGAACAACCGTTAAATCAGTTTGGAGGCGGCGTAGCTGTAAATTTTCTAAACATACTAATTGAAGTCTGGATAATTTGTTGCATGAGGAGGAGTGGATGACTCTTCTTGTGAAGTACAGTATTTCTGGACTCTTTCAATTGTCAGTTGTGCAGTGTGGATTCCATACAGGTGAGCTGTATTCAAGAATTGGTCTGACAAATGTTTTGTATGCTCTGGTTAGTAGATTGGTGTTTCTAGAGAAGAAGCTGCATAGAATTAAGTTTGTGACTCTTAGTGCTTTTTTTGGCAATGCTGTTGCAATGGGCCCTAGCACTTAGGTCATTGGAAATGAGTACTCCAAGGTCTTTGATTGAGTGAGGGTCTTCTGCAAGTTCAGTTCAAGTTGAGTTATCTTATATATCAAAAGACTAAAAAGTCTACACACTTTATTTTATTTATTTTTATTACTTGGATTTGTATGCTGCCCCTCTCCGATGACTCGGGGCGGCTCACAACATGTAGGAACAAATCATAAGTAATCAAACAATTTAAAATTTTAAAGATTTAAAAAACCCCACAAGCTAACAGACACACACACAAGCATACCATATATAAATTAAACGTGCCCATGGGGAGATGTTTCAATTCCCCCATGCCTGACGGCAAAGGTGGGTTTTAAGAAGTTTACGGAAGGCAGGAAGAGTAGGGGCAGTTCTAATCTCCGGGGGGAGTTGGTTCCAGAGGGTCGGTGCCGCCACAGAGAAAGCTCTTCCCCTGGGGCCCGCCAACCGACATTGCTTAGTTGACGGGACCCGGAGAAGGCCCACTCTGTGGGACCTAATTGGTCGCTGGGATTCGTGCGGCAGGAGGCGGTCTCGGAGATATTCTGGTCCAGTGCCATGAAGGGCTTTAAAGGTCATAACCAACACTTTGAATTGTGACCGGAAACTGATAATGTAGGAGTTCAAAAGGGAGGGACTTGCTGCTGTTGAAATGGATCTCACCAAGAAGGGCATTAGAATAAATCAAAACTGAACCCCTGATACTCTTGCAAATTAAAAGGCAGTAATGGCAGGTGCTTTTTGTTCTCCATACATAGTTAAGCTTGATGCCAGCAACTTAATGAGAGCTTAGGGATAATTTACTGCATTTTAATTAATACAGTATATTATTATTTAGGATATAGCAATAGCTTTGGGGACGGTATGGTTATCCACTGACTGAGCTGCTTTTTAGGCAGGCATAATAGCAATTGATGGAAGCCCCACCATCTGCCTTCCTGCTGAAGAATGGTTGTCTATTAAGGTGATGAACAAGATCCAGGTACCAAGTTCTCTGCAAAGCTTTGAGTGTAAAAATATTATTGATAATATAAAAGTATTAGCAAACCTTGTAAGCTTTGGTTGAACTATGCTACTACTAAAATGTATGCATTACCGGTATTAATTTTTACTGTTTGGGTCTTCTTGTGTTATGTAATGTCATGTGGTGTCTTTTAAAAGTTGTACATATGTACATTTGTACATATGTATATTTGTATTTATATTTTTTTATAACTGTTAAATAAAAATGTTTTTTATTTTTATTTTTAAAAGTCTGTGGAATCAATAGAAAAAACGGGGAGTAAAAGGCCTTGGAAAGCTCCTGGACTAAATGAATTGGGGAGGGAGAGAGAAGAAGAAAGAGAGAGAGAGGAGGGGGAGGAGGAAAGAAAGGAGGGAGGGAAGAGAAAATACAGGGAAGATAGGAGTGGTGGGATTTAGTTGGTTATCCCTTTGACAGGAAGTTGGGAGTTTGATCCTAGGTAAAGGCAGATGTAAGTTCCGTTGCATGGGAGGGCGGTTGGACTAGATGACCTGTAAGATCCCTTCCAACTCTGTTGATGTGTTCATCTGAACTGGCTGAATTGCCTGGCCCTGGCCCCTCCTTCTGGCCTCCCGTGCCTGGCCCCGCCCTGCCTCAACCCTCCCCTTCTGAAGCCCCCCCGCCCCGAGAAAACTACCTGTCTCAAGATCCCGTGGATCCCTTGGGATTCCCCGCCGGTTCCCTTTCTGCGCCAAGCGAAGGGGTCGTCGAAAGGCTGCTGAGGCCAGAATGGGGCTTCCTCGAAAGTAGGAATTGGGAGCAGTCAGCAAGGAGGAGGACCAATGGGAATTTTCCCTTCTTCCGCGTTATCCGTCCCCGGGCAGACTCTCCCTCGACTTCACCCCCTGGAGCTGGAGGAGAGAGTTCCGCCCAGAGAAGAAGCCAAGATCCCCCCTCCCTCCCCCCTTCCACTTCCCCGCTTCTCTCTCTCCTCCTTCAGGTGAAGCCACAGAGGACTCTGCCCAGAAGCCGATGATGCTCAAGCAGGCAGGATTCCCATTGGTGCTGCCCCTCGTTCTGGCTCCTCCCACCTCCAACGGCCGAGATAAACGCTTCCTCGCGACGCCCCCGCTCCATGCAGAACCGCGGATTCTTCCTCTGGGGCTGGAAGCATCTGGCTGCACACAAACACGCGCGCACACACACATACACAAACGTTCCCCCCAGGGAAATTTGCATAATCCATCCTAAAACAAAAGGTTCCTTTTTATTATTTTTATTATCATGGCATAAAATAGAAAATAAAAGTAGTAAAGAAAGGAGAAATGGGGGAAAGAGGGGGGGAATGTGGAATAAAGAGGAAAAGAAAAGAAGGGGAAGGAAAGGAAAGGAAGCTAGAAGAAGGACAGAAAGGGAAAGGAAGGGGGAGGGGAGGGAAAGGGAACTGGAAAGAAAGGAAGATAGAGGGAGGACAGAAAGAAAGGGAAAGGAGTGGGGTGGAAGGGCTGAAAAGCCAAGTTGCAGGATCTCCCGGATCCCTTTGGATCAGGCAGTGGGATTCCCCGCCGGTCCCCCCTCTGGGCCAAGCGAAGGGATCGCGGAAAGGCTGCCCAGCCCAGAATGGGGCTTCAGGCGACGCCCGGCCGGAGAAATGCCGGAGGGACCGAGAAAGGCCGCCCACAAGCAGCCAGGCCCGTGGTGCGAGGAACCCCCGAAGCCCCCGTTGCTCTTTCCAAAGGGATGGAGCCGCGGGGGCTTCTGGGGTTCTTCACACAACGGGCCTGGCTGGTTGTAGGCGGCCTTTCTCGGCCCCTCCGGCGTTTCTCCGGCCGGGCGTCGCCTGAAGCCCCATTTTGGGCTAGGCAGCCTCTCCGCGACCCCTTCGCTTTGCTCAGAGGGGGAACCGGCGGAGAATCCCACTGCCTGAGCCAAAGGGATCCCGGAGATCTTGAGACTTCGCCTTTCAGCCCTTCCCGTCCACTCCTTTCCCTTTCTTTTTATTTCCCTTTCTGTCCTTCTAGCTTCTTTTCCTTTCCCCCTCCCACTTCATTTCCCTTTCCCTCTCTTTCTCTTTCCTTTCTCCTTTCTTTTCTTTTCCTCTTTATTCCACACTTGTTCTCGCCCCCTCTTTCCCCCTTTTCTCGTTTCTTTACTAATTTTATTTTCTATTTTATGCCATGATAATAAAAATAATAAAAAGGAAACTTTTGTTTTAGGGTGGATTATGTAAATTTCCCTAGGGGGGGACGTGTGTATGTGTGTGTGTGTCTGTGCGTGCATGCGTGCAGCCAGATGCTCTCCAGCCCCAGAGGAAGTATCTACATGGGGCGTGCGGGGGGGCGGGTGTCCCGAGGAAGCGTTTATCTCGACCGTTGGAGGTGAGAGGGGACGGAACCAGTGACAGCACCAATGGGAATTCTCCCTGCTCGAGCGTCATCGGCTTCTGGGCAGAGTCCTTTGTGGCTTCACCTGAAGGAGGAGAGAGAGAAGCGGGGAAAGCGGGGGGGGGGGAAGGAGGGGGGATCTCGGCTTCTTCTCTGGGCGGCACTCTCTCCTCCGGAGTGTGAAGTCTGCCCGGAGACCGATGACGCTAAAGAAGGGAGAATTCTCAGTGGTCCTCCTTGCCGACTGCACTCAATTGCTAATTTCCAGGAAGCCCCTCTCTGGGCTCAGCAGCCTTTCGACGACCCCTTCGCTTGGCGCAGAGAGGGAACCGGCGGGGAATCTAACTGCCTGAGCCAAAGGGATTCCGGAGATCCTGAGACTTGGCTTTTCAGCCCTTCACTCCTTTCCCTTTCTGTCCTTCTATTTTCCTTTCCCTTCCCTTTCCCCTTTTCTTTTCCTTCCCTGTTTTCTTTCCCTTCCCTTCCCTTTCCCTTTCTTTTCTTTTGCTCTTTATTCCACCCCATTTCTCCCCCTTCTTTTCTCCCTTTCTCGTTTCTTTACTACTTTTATTTTCTCTTTTATGCCAGGATAATAAAAATAATAAAAAGGAGCCTTTTGTTTTAGGATGGGTTATGCAAACTGCCCAGGGGGGAAACGTGCGTGTCTGTCTGTCTGCCTCTCGGTCCGTCCGTCCGTCCGTGCAGCCAGATGCTTCCAGCCGCAGAGGAAGAAACCGCGGCTCTGCAATGGGGGTGGGGTGGGCTGGCGGAGAAGCGTTTATCTCGGCCGTTGGAGGTGGGAGGGGCCAAAACGAGGGACAGCACCAATGGGAATTCTCCCTGCTTGAGCGTCATCAGCTTCTGGGCAGAGTCCTTTGTGGCGTCACCTGAAGGAGGAGAGAGAGAAGCGGGGAAAGTAGGAGGGGGGAGGGAGGGGGATCTTGGCTTGAAGACCCAACTGGGGCTTCTTCTCTGGGCGGAACTCTCTCCTCCAGGGAGTGAAGTCAAGGGAGAGTCTGCCCGAAGACCGATGACGCTGCAGAAGGGAGGGGAGAGGCAGGGCGTGGCCAGGCAAGGGAGGCCAGAAGTAGGGGCCAGGTTCAGATAAACACATCAACGAAGTCGGAAGGGACCTTGCAGGACATCTAGTCCAACCCCCCTGTCCAAACAATGGAACCTTACATCTGGCTGGGATCGAACTCCCAACCTCCTGAACCGAGGAGAACCATATAAATGCCACCACTCCTCCCTTCCCTGTATTTTCTCTTCTCTCCCTCCTTTCTTTCTTCCTCCCACCCCTCTCTCTTTCTCTCTCCCTCCCCAAGTCATTTAGCCCAAGATCTTTCCAAGGTCTTCCATAGAAACATAGAAGATTGACGGCAGAAGAAGACCTCATGGTCCATCTAGTCTGCCCTTATACTATTTCCTGTATTTTAATGATTTACGTTCAATCATTCAGTCCAAATTGTAACCAGACTGAAACCACCCGGTTTCCCACCACGATAAAGCCGACACGGGGCTCCTCTGCCACGAAGGAGCCCCTCCTTCCCTGGCATTAAATCCCCAGAGGCTCGAAGGGCAAAGCAGACCGAGGACATCAGAAGGACTCTGCACGGGCGGAGGGAGGGAAGGGGAGAAGCTAGCGAGGAGGGAGAGGATCACGCATGCGCGCGACCCCGAGGATGTCGGCAGTTGGCAAGAAGGGCTGGGCTGGGAACGGGTAACGAACCGCTGGATGGGATTGGCTGAAATGCGGGTGGGCGGGGCAGAGGAAGGCCGGGTTAGGTTTGAAATAGACAGCAAAGGAAGCTTCGGTTGTATCGCTTTACAGGGACAGAGGGAAAGTTTGGGGCTGAAGGTTCGTTGGGGCTTTTTTTACTGGGTGCAGACAAGAGAGAGACGCAGCCTGGAGACTTGCAAGTATAGGTCCCCGCCCCCCCCCCCCCCCCCCAGTTACTGATTGTTGATGCTGTTTTTCAGCCAAAGCTTCGGTTAAAATAAAATTGATAAAGCAAAATAACCTTGGATGCTTTTGTCAGTTTGAAAAGTCTGGAAGTAGGAAAAAAAGACTAAGATTTTAGATCAGCTGAAGGGGGTTAAAATGTCCTTTTAACAGCTTGTTCTTGATGCAAAACGTTGTGTCTAAAGTTGCTTTTTTTTTAACCTTATTCGGCTGACTTCAAGCTTGGGAGGAGTGAAAAGAAAAAATGTTTTGGTTTATGTGTAGTAGTGTCTTTGTTGTGGGAACTAAGCTGTCTCCTTTTTAAAAATATATTTTTATTGATTTTTAACAATAAAACATACACAAAAAATATAACAGTGTGCTCGGTGTTATTAGTGCCTGCCGCCTGACAACATTCATGTCCCTCCACCAAAATGGGGGCATATTTTGTATATACCATTTGAACTCAAGAGTAATATATCTATTTACATATCATAAAGTGATTCTAATTTATTCTTTATGGCTTGGTCTCAAATTCTACCAACCATATATTCTCTTACCTTGTCCCACCGTCCCATCAGTTCCTGCAGATTGGTTTCATTGGCCAAATTCATCCTCTTATCCATAATCTCCAATTGAATATGATCCACCATATATACCGATAGCAATTTTATATTGTCCATTTTGTTGCATCCTTCCAGCCTAAGACTATTACTGCCTGAGTGCTTTCTATCACTGCTTCTTTTATTTCTCTAAATTCTCCCATCTTGTTCCTTTTAACTAATACCCCCTTTCCTTTGTAATTGTCCACTGTATATTTAACATCCTATTAGTGTCCTCTTGCACTTTTTTCCAAAAGTTCTGCACTACCGGGCATTCCCAAAACATGTGCATAAACACCCCATTATCATAACTAAGCTGTCTCCTTAACACCAGAACAGAGTTTAATTTCTTGGGCCACAGCATGCTTCTTTACCCCAATGTGGGAATTATAGCTTGGTTAGATGGGGTGGACGGGAGTCTTGTGGGACAGATGTGAACAGATGGCCTTGAGTTAAAAGGACTTGCAATCCATCCCACCTCCATTGTTTTTAATTGCCTTATGCTCCAGATAAAGGTTTTGTGGGAAGCCCCCACCCCAGAAGAATAAACTATTTGGGGAAATATTTGAAAAGGGTAGATTATATTTCCATAAAGGAGAAATGCTTTTAGTGGCAGAAAGCAGCCCCAAGTCTAATAGCCCCACAGCAGATGCCAGCACTTAAGGGAGATAAAGGGCTTGTTGAAAAAGGGAAGCCAACTATCTAGATGGCTCCATTCATAAGCAAAGCTAAGACTGCAGGCAGAAGCCCATTCAAGACAGGAGATTTCAAAACTGCTTGCAATCAAATTTGACGGCTGGCCAAAGCAGAATGGTAGGATTAGCATTTCGCCTTTGTCCTTCCTAAGCTGTACTTGTTGAATCCAAGTGCATCTATTTATTTAATAAGACCTGTCCCGCAAGGGGAAAGAGCACACAATTTCTTGCCACTTGCCTAATTTCAGTACAGCATCAGTTTCAGTCTTCTTAAAATAGGCCATTAAAAAAGACGATTTCCTTCAAAATAACTCCTGATTATGTTTCATAAGACCACACAATAAACCAGAGTTACAACTGCACCAATTAAAACTGCAACTAGAAACCTCAAGGTTTGGGGAAGAGGATCACTCTAAAATCCATTAGCATTGCATTTCTCTGAATGCGCCATTTATCCTTATTTTATGCATTGTAAATTGATTTCTGATGCATTTAATTTACAGAATTGTCTTTTGTTACTGCTTCCGGCAATATTCATCTGCATTTCTTACTTTATTTAAAATGAACAGATTTCAAATTCTATAAACCCCATTGAGGTTGTCTGTAGCCAAACACAACCCCCTGTCTCTCTCTCTCTCTCACACACACACCAGTCTGCTTTAAAAGGTAAATATATATAAAGGAAATGTTACAGTCAATACCTTAATGCTGATTAAATCTAAAAGAGGCCAAATCAGAAGGACTGATCAGAAAGGACAGGCCCACTTCAAGTTTCATTTAGATTTATTGTTCTCATTTGTATATTGTTTTCTTTATCTGTTTGGAAACCATTCCTCTATGCTACAAGCAAAGGATAGGGATTGTAAAGGAATTTTTATGTTTGGAATTAAGCTAGTATCCTTGGATTAATAGTTTTGCTAGCACTTCTTTTTTCTTCTCTTCCTTAAACTTAGCTCAACTTTTTAAAGGTACAATTAATATTGTGCTCCAATTTATAGTTAGAGACCAGTAGCTGATGGCAGCCCCAATGCCCCAATATGGCACCCAGGGAGCAAAAATGGAGCTGCGTGTGCAACTCTAGCTGACCATTGCGCGCACATTGTTGGCGTGATATTTGAATTCTGTACATGTGCCAAAAGCCAGATCTCATGTGAAGACGCATGCACAAGAGAGATTTCAGTTATTTTCACCTATTTTTTTTGCTTCTGTGCCTGCCGAACAAAGGATGACCTTGAATCTCTGGAAAGAATGTGTTGTGGCGAGTGTCTTTCCCTCTCATGCAACCACCCCTCCCTCCCCACTCTTGACTCCGCAGCCTGAATAAAACTCCTCCATGTTCATATCTATGCATTTCCTTAGTTCCTCCAGTTTTTTTGGTGTCATAGAGCACATTTGGGGTTTGGGGAGAGTTACCCCTGGTTCAAACTCTATTGCACAGTCTGTTGGCCAGTGAGGGTGTAATGCATTGCAAACTTCCTCACTAAATACCCCTTCCAAGTCCCAGGACTCAAGTGGCACCTTCATGAAGTCTAGAGGCATGGCCTCCTTTGCTGCAGCAGCAAAGGGGGCCTCTGCTGTGTCTTGAGGGGGCTGTTTCCTCCCACAGGTTTCTGGTGGAGGGATGGGGCCAATGGGCAGGGTCAGCTTTCGGCATCCAGCCTCCCACATTATGGTAGGGGTCCATTTTTCCAACCAGGCCAGGCCCAATATGACGGCTTCTGACCTCTTAGGGGCGACTATAAACCAGGTGAATTCATGGTGATGTCCCATCTTGTTGAGTGTTCAAACTCTGATACAAAAGTTAAAAGGTTTATTCAAAAGCCAACCCATAAAATACACATTATCTTTGTCAGTCAACAGCAAAGGAACTGTGCAAAGAAAGAGGGTTTCTTACCTAATGTTCTGCCGGCATGTTTCAACCACCCGTAATTACAGGGTAATTAGTCCAGGAAGACACACACCACACGATAAAAGGAAAACCCAAAAGTTTTTATAAAGAGAAAAACAGAAACAGCTCCCTTTTTAAATGTCAAAGGGATTTTCTGGTACACACAAGGCACAGGTTAAATGCAATCCAATTGCTCACCCAATAACTGGGAAATTGAGTCCAATTCTAAAGTCCAGAGAGTCCACACACAATCTTGAACAGCACAAAAACCACGATCTTGACGAAACAATGAATCAGATAAACTGCCATGAGGCTAAAACATCAGGTTGCACTTTTATCTGTAGCACTAATTACAGCAGCCCCACCCAACCACAGATGGCCTCATTTTCTCTTGTAATAATCCTTCAGTTGTTGTCTCCTATGCATCAATATAAGCATGCATGGATGTGTCATTAATTCTTGTTCAGAATCCAAGGATGATACAGATAATTGATCTCCTCCTGGGCTGTCTGCCAAACTCCCCTCTTCCCTGTCACTCACGCTTCCTTGGTCAGAGGAGGCTTCGTCAGCAGATTCCATCAGGAGCAAAGCAGGCCTGCGGCATGTGGATGTTTTACCCACATCCACCTGCACATTCCTTGGGGCAGGAGCTGGGCCAGAGCTAACCACAACACCTAATAATAAAACATTCTATACAAGGGGGCACCTAATACGCCATCACGGGTGTGAAGTAAGGAGTAGGAGAGAAGGGGGGAAAGAGCAACAAGGTAGAGACAGCAAACTGTACTTAAATACAGTAAATGCAGGTGAGAGGGATTTAGCTAGAAAAGTCCAGCATTTAAACAGACACAGCACCTTTTCCCAAAGTCCGTACAGAGGTGAATATTCCAATACATCTGCAATTCCACTAATTTGATTAGGAGGGTGGCTGGAGCCGGAATGGGATTTTTTGCCTCCTCCGCTTCTCCCAGCCTGTTTCGTCCCCAGCCATCCGCCCCCTCCTCCTCCCCAGCCATTCGGTGCTGCCTTTTCTCCCTGGCCCTTTCATGGAAGGGGCTCAAAAACACTCTCGCCCTGGCCTTTTGGACACAGGGGACACTTTCCTGTCAGCCAATCAGAGGATTCGTTCCTTTTCATCCCTTTCCACTCTGCCTGCCTGTGTGGTTTTAGGAGAAAGAGCAGCAGGAGTTATATATTTTAATTTGATTACAAGCAAGGCAGAAATTGAAATAACAAATGAGTGCAGTTTCCCTGTGTTTATCAAAAAATATATCTACTGTGCTGCTATTTTATTTCTCTGCTTGAAAGAAAAAAATCAGTGGAAATTTCATTAGAAACTTTATTTTTTAATTTACTTTTTTAATTTTGGTGTGAACTACAGAAACAAAATAATAATAATCTTAAACTGAAATCCCAAACAGCTGTTCTGCTGAACACTTTCTGCAAAGGAGGTTTTATCAGGAAATCAATAAAGAATTATGTAAAAATTTTAAAAAAACTTTTTAAAAAGAAAGAATTATATAAGAGGGATGAAGATTTCCCTTCCAAGCTGAGAACCGATCAAACCTGACATTTCACATCCTTCCAGCATTCTCACAGAGAGGATCAGGCAACCAGGATGGTACTTGGTCCTAACAGCTTCCTCCTGACCTCTTTTCCTACTCATTTTCTTCCACAAACACTTTTAGCTGCTGTCAAGAGGAACAAGTGTCTACATTATTTTCTATAAGCTTTCACATTCAGTAGTGTTGTTCAACAGCCGAATTCCTCTGAATTTTACACAGATCTCTTTAGCAAGATTTATTGAGAGGGGACAGAGCTGCAAAAATTCCCATCATTCAACCATTTCCCATTTTGAAACATATAAATATGATTTTTGATGACTCCTGCATACTATCTAAACGGAAATTTAACAATTTTCTCAATATCACAACGGTTTTATATATCATGTTTTTACATTTGTTCTGGCTGTGAGATGCTCCTTTGTGTTCAGGTCTGGCCTCAGAATGATAATGTAGCACTTGGGGATGAAGATGCAACCTAGCAGGCCAGCACTGGAGGCCAGGATGGAGAAGACCTGAACTGCCACCATGTATTTCCCTTTGGTGCTCAGGTAGGTGGGCACAAAAGTCACCCAGACACTGCAGAAGACCAGCATGCTGAAGGTGATCAGCTTGGCTTCGTTGAAGGCCCCAGGCAGATTCCTGGCCAGGAAAGCCACCGTGAAGCAGATGGCAGCCAGGAAGCCCATGTAGCTGAGGGTGACGTAGAACATGACAATAGCCCCTTCGTTGCATTGCAGGATGATCTCTCCATGCTGGGAGTGGCGGTCAGATTCAGGGAATGGGGGAGAAACTCCCAGCCAGATGGAGCAGATGACAATTTGGACAGCAGAAGAAGAAAGGATGATGGAGTTGGCCAAACTCTTCCCCAACCATCTCTTCATTTGGTTTCCTGGTTTTGTGGCCAGAAAAGCCAGCACCACCATGATGGTTTTGGCCAAGAGAGAAGAAACGGCAACTGAGAAGATGATGCTGAAAACCGTCTGTCGGAGAAGGCAGGTGGCTTTCCTTGGTTGACCAATGAAGAGAGAAGAAGACAATAAGCAAAGCAGGAGGGAGACCAGGAGGATGTAGGAGAGGTCCCGGTTGTTGGCTTTGACAATGGGGGTTTCTCGGTATTTAATGAAGGTGATTAAAACAAGGTCTGTGATTAAGAACAACAGTAGGGCAAAAGAGACCAGAATGATGCCCAGAAAGTCTTCATAAGACAGGAAGGTTATAACTTTGGGGATACATTCGACTCTGCGCTCATTAGGATATTTATCATTCGGACACTTGGTGCATTTTTCAGTATCTAAAAAATAAAAAGCAATATTACTTTTATATATTTTTTGCATTACAAGAAATATTTTTTTGGGACAACACCTAATTCCAGGAACATTTTCCAAGATATATTTTTAAACAATTCCATTCAAAAGAGCTTAGAAGGATATTTTTAAAAATGTAGCTAGGTATATAAAGTTGAGGGGAGTCATCAGATGTTAATTATTTTCTGTGTAGTGTGTAGTCTTCATAGGAACCTACATTATTAGAGATTAATAATGAATCATATCATCTTTTAGGCAATCATCCTGAATCCTGCCTCCTGGCAGTTAATATAAGGGACTTGGAGGATGACTAGAGTATCCTA